>NC_069786.1:25248160-25552307 GCF_027406575.1 Nycticebus coucang
TTGTAAGATGCACTGCAGGTGTAATCCCACCAATCACCCTCCCTCTGCCCACCTCCTCCCTACCTCCCCTCCCTTTCCTCCTTCCCCCTATTCTTAGGTTATAACTGGGTTATAGCTTTCATGTGAAAGCCATAAACTAGTTTCATAGTAGGGCTGAGTACATTGGATACTTTTTCTTCCATTCTTGGGATACTTTTCTAAGAAGAATATGTTCCAGCTCCATCCATGTAAACATGAAAGAGGTAAAGTCTCCATCTTTCTTTAAGACTGCATAATATTAAGATTTAACAACCTTTCCCATTATGGCTTATAAATTTTATCTTTTAATTTTTAAAAAAAAATCCTATTTGATTTCAATATTATGATAGTCTCTTATATTAACTTCTAAAAGTTTTAAAATATTGCTTTTAGTTTACGAGTTTGTTATTTATCCAATATTTATTTTTATCCATGGTATTGGTAGCAATGAAATAACATTACTATATACATTGTTACATCAGCCTTTTAAAATTATCCATTCTTTTCTCACTATTTTGTAATTTTATTTATATGACATATTCCCCCCATATACATACGTATGTGTACTTCAAGGCTTTCCATTTTGTTTTCTGGTTTATCTGAATATCTTTGCTCCAACACCACACAAATGTATTTAATTGCTTTAGCTTTAAAATAAATCTTTGTGTGGTAGAACAGAATGTACTCTAGTTAACTTTCTTTGAAATCATGTCATATATACTTAAACCTGTTCTCTTCCTAATGCTATGAAAACCTTGTTGGGATTCTGATTCGAATTACATTGAATGCATAAGTCACTTGGGAGTAAGTTGTGATATCTTTATTGTACTAAGTCTTCCCTTCCATGAATATGGCATATATTTCCCTTCATAACCTTTAATAATTTTTTCTATCAGTATCATGTATACTTCTTTTTAGATTTATTCCCATAAGGATTTGATAATGTTTTACATATATTTTACAACTATTCTTTCAAACGGCTGATGATTGATATGTAGGAATTCTATTGATTTTTGAAAGTTCATTTTATATCTAATGGCCAAAGCTGGAATAATTTGAACAAAATAAGCAATCTTCTAAAAGTTTATCTAAAGATTCTCTTCGATTTTCTAGTTAGGCAATTTTTTTTTTATTAATATTAAATCATAGCTGTGTACATTAATGCGATCATGGGGCACCATACACTGGTCTTATAAACGGTTTGTACAATGATGAGCAGAAGCAGTGACAGAAGTAATTCTAGCCTGGTAAAGGATTTTAAAAGAAATACTTCTAATATTTCATCATTAAGTCTAATTTTTACTGGAGATTTTCTTTTTTTTTTTTTTTTACTGGAGATTTTCAATGGGCATCATTTACCAGTTTAAGAAATTCCCTTTTATTCTTGACTACATTTTTTTAAAAATATTATAAACTATAGCATTAAATTTTATAAAATGTCTTAGTCTGTGTCTATTGATTGTCTTCCTCCTTTAATCTATTACTATTGTCAATTATATTAATGATTTTCCTAATGTTAAGAAGTCATTGCATTCCAGGATAAGTATCACTTTAACAAGCCTTATAAAAGTAGGCTGACACCAGTGACCAGATCTTGGTTTCAAATATCTTTGTCCATTAATATAACTATGTCTCCTCAGAGAAACAGCTAATTCTAAGACAGGGTAAGAATATGTAAGATAAACCTGAATCATCTTATAATGCCAGAAAATAAGGAAGTCCTAAGGGGGGGGAAAAAAAAAAAGGAAAAAAGACAACAACAAAAACAATGATGAAGGCATGTTAGAAGGACCCAAGAAGCCAATAAAAGACCTCCTAATATCCAAAGCTGGAATAATTTGAGCAAAATAAACCCTTTCCAATCCAATTTTTCTGCCACCTACATACTCCCCAGCTCTTATTTATTTTGGGTGGGAAGGAGGTTGGAGGATTACTTTTAATTATCCTATAGTTTTAAAAGATAAATACCTAAGTTGAACTTACCAGATGATTGTAATCATTATTTTAGGTCACATAAAATGCAGTATTTTTGTTTATTTTTATTCATAAACAAACAAAAAAAACTATTGTCAGACCTCATTCGACATATGATCAGAAAATTAAAGCAGCACTAGTTTATAACTCAAAGTATAAAACATATATCAATGTATTCATACAGACACAAATAAAAGACTGAATAAGTAAATGAGGAAGAAAAAACCAAGGTCTGATGCAGAAGAATTCACAAAGTTTTATGCAGATACACCACACTCGGTGAGGCAGAATATAACTCCCCACTCCTTCAGTGTGAGCTGCATAAAGTGACTTCCTTCCACAAAGTCCCGGATTGGGGAGTGGGGGGGCAGGAAGAGCAACTTCACAATGGATAAACATAACAGACAGTACCTCAGCCAAGTGATCAAGGTTCTTATCAACAGTGATAAATCATGCTGATAACATATACTCTTGATATTTTGCAATTAAAAAAATGGTACTTTAATTCATGACCTAACTTCCCAAAATATACCCACATCAAGTCTTGAGGAAAAAAAATCAGACAAATCCCAATAAGACAAATGCAAAAACAATAACAAAAAACAAAACCCCCTATCTAGTACTTCTCTAAACTGTCAAGGTCATCACAAACAAGGGAAGTCTGGGAAACCACCAAAACCAAGAGGAAAAGGAGACAGACAGGTAACTGTAACATAAATCTTGGATGAGATCCTGGAGCGGGAAAAAGACACTCAGCAAAACTGGAAATCTGAACCAAGTATGGATTTCATTACTAAGAATATATCAACATCAGTTTATTAATTATGACAAATGTACCATATTAATGTAAGGTATTAATGCTAACGGAAACTGGACATGAAATATGTGAACACTATAGTATCTTTCCAATTTCTCTGTAATAAAATTTTAAATAAATTATGGATTTCATTTTCTACTTTTGGAACCAGTTTATATAGTATATAAAACAGCACTTTCATATGCGAAACACATGTCCTCAATTAGCCATTAAAAAGTAGTCTCCGTGCATGAAATGTGATACCCTGCACTAGATCCTAGATCAGAAAAGGGACATCAGTGAAAAACACTGGTGGAGCTCTCATAATGTCTAGCAATTCAGTTAAGAGTAATATACCAACGTCCATCTCTCAGTTTTGACCATTACACCTTGGTAACAGAAGATATTAAAGTCAGGAAAAACTGGGTGAAGGGAAGGCAGGCGTGCGACTTCTCTGTAAATCTCTCAATGTGGCACCTTCACTACTATTTTAAAACTGGTAAGTTTAGAGATTTAGCCCATGGAAGAAAACTTTTAAAAGGGCATGATTTGCATTTGACAACTTTGATTATAACAGGTTTACTGATGACGTTAAAAATTAATATCTGTCTCAATTTAATTACAGTTTTTTCTGAAAAGACTTCTTACATAATTTCTTCCATACCATTTTTCCTTTCATGTGGATAAAAATATAGAAAACTGTAAACAGCAGTCTCTAAAAACATAAGTAATCTGGTCACAATGAATTGCTTTCCATGTCTGCTATAGATGTGACAAAAGTTCTTTAAAAAAATCTGTAACAGCAAGAATTAAATTTAAAGGATTAATGGAACTGCCTGATTTTAGGAGCTGTCAAATACTGAAAGAATCAGCACTTCAGAAATAAATGAATTCAAGGAGCAGAAAAGCTGAAGCATATAATTAAGCAGCAAACTCAAAGAGGATTGACTGAAAAAAAGAGAAAAAGTTATTTAAAAAGAGGAAGAAAAATAAAGGAAATTAATGAAAATCACGGTTTCCAGTGTCTCTAAAACACTGAGCTGAGATAAACTATGGAACAGGAGGTGAGATGACAGGAGTGTGAACAGTGTGAACTCCAATCGCATCACTGTCTCAATGTGCTTCCATCACTTAGGAGCCAGAGCTCCCTGGGGCCCTGATAGGGGCCCTGTGTCCATCACATCTGACCTTCTCTCCTTCTCACCTACTCCCTCTCCTCCAGGCTGCCCAGTTCTCATCTTTACTTCCCCATCCTCAGGTGCTAAGCTCCCTGCTGGAGTGTTCCTCCTCCAGAAATACCCACAGTAAACCTCCTATGCCTCCTTCAAGTTTTACTCAGAGATTAACCTTTCAGTGATGTACTACTGGGGCACATTCTACTTAAAATGGAGAGCTCCCAAACTTCCCTACCTCACCATTTTCTCGTATCTGCTCCATCATCTAACATTTTAATTATGTTGACTGCCCCTCGCCACAACCACTAAACTGTAAGCTCTGAAATTTTTGCCTGTTTAAGTCACTGATATTACCCCATGCTGAGAATAGTTCTGGGCACACAGTAAGTGCTCAATAAATACTTGTCAAAAATCAAATTTGTACACAAATGTGACTTTTTATTATCATCATTAAAATTAGAATAATAAAACACTGATAACTTTTCCAAAGTATGTTTTTGAGCAATTGAGGTCATTATTTTTGCCTAGGTATTTTTTTATGCTGAACAATTATTTCTATAATGTTTTTGAAGGGAGTTTTGTTTTTATAAAAGACCAGACAGCTGTCAGACATCATCTCAACTCAAGCACATTCAATATCAGAGTCAGAAAGAATAAAAACATTTCCAAGGCCTATTCTTCTTAGGAGCATAAGCAAGTTATTGTTATAGCAGTAAAAGTTCTACATCATAAAAACTTTACATGGGCAAGTGCTCAACAGAATGATCCACTAAGTTTATAGACTCAAAATTCTAACCTCCTCATTTCAAAGATGAGTAAACTGAGACTTATAACTAAGTTAAGTCACTTCTGCATATTCAATTAGAATATACCTGATGATGTGAAGTCAGAGCTAGTTCTAAACACAGGCTGAACCATTACAGAATGACCTGGGCATCAACATTTAGAAATTCAGTGAGAAGCCCACATTGGAAATGTTCAGTTCACCACCCAAGTAGACCTTTATTTCCTCCAACTTGTTTGTTTCATTGCTCAAAGATGTGTGTGAGTGGGTGTTTCATATTGTTTTAACATTCAAGATTCTCTCTGCATTAAAAACACTAGCAAAACAGTGTGGTCACCTTCCCTGTGTATTTTAGCATGCTCAAAGGCCACCGTACCTTCCGGACCCCATTCAACAGTCAGCCTCTTGCTCTAGCCCTCTGTTTTTCTAGTAAAGAGAAGTGTGAGCCCAGCATATTTTATAAATTTCTTATCCTTTCCAGTGGATGGACTGTTGATCAACTCTCATAAAAATGAAAGGGAAGCAGATTTCAGGGTCTAAAAATATGTCACTTATCTTTTCAAAAACATGTAATTATTTTGCTGAAAAACTGCACACATGCTATTGTTCCATCACAAGTGGGGGAAAAAATAAATCTGGTGTTCTATTTTCTTCTCAGAGGCAGCAAGAGCAGTTCTTCCATACACATGCATTCCCCAGGTCCCCAGTCATCTCTGATGTTACAGTGCTACAGGGGCAGATACTTTGGCAAAGACAGTTTATAAAATGAAGCTGCTATGGACCAAAGGAATGGTATCGATTTTTAGTACAATTCAAAACACAGGAAACATCCTAAATGGCACATTTTGAAAAGGACAAAGAGAAATAGACTGCAAATAGTGAAAATAAAAGAATAAAAGACAATTAATTGCATTGGCAAACTTCTTAGGGTTTTTTATAGGTTGTTTGTTTATTAAGCTCAAAGAAATGAGAGGGCTCAATTATGTTGAACTGTCTTTATCTAAAAATCTGAGATTGCTCATTTATAGACATTGTGATCACAGCTGGAAATGTGAGCATCCAAAAGACCTCATCTCTAAAAAATAGCCAAGCATTGTGACAGGCACCTGTAGTCCCAGCTACTGGGGAGGCTGAGGAAAGAGGATCATTTATTTGAGGTTGCTGTGGGCTATGATGCCACGGCACTCTACTGAGGGTGATCCAAGGAGACTGTGTCTAAAAAAAAAAGAAGAAAGAAGGAAAGATAAAAGACCCCCATGAAATGAAGCCTTAGATATGCTTTCCTTAGATATCCTTAATGAGATAAAAGGACTTCCAAGTCAGAGACCTGTGGATGGGAGGCTCCCAATGCAGAAATACCAGCCAGGACTTACCATGGCCCCCTCACTTGTCCTCTGGGCAACTTCTCGCTGCAGTCTGGCCACTGCCAACTTCTCCCTGGAGAGGGAAAAAAGCATGTGATTAGCTGACCATTCCCGGGGCAGAGGCAGCACTGTTGTGGCTGTGAAACATTCTTTTGAGGTCTCTAGAGGAACTCCTTCCTTGATTTAGCTCACTTCCTCCACTATGCTTTCTATAAATATTTTAAGTGATTGGTCATAAGTGCATTGTTTTGATCAAGCATCATGAAAGACATATTTTTGCCTTGTTAAATGTTAAATGCTGAGTAAAAGCTTTAAGTTCATTTACATGTATCACTTATACATTTTGCATGGCTAAAATATTTCAGTTGCCCCTTCTGTATCAACTTGGCTTATACATTTTTAATTATCTTTATTTCTCTTATTGCTCTATTGATAGTGAATTTTAAAAAGCAAAGAAAAGCAACTCCTTACGATTCTTAAAATAACAATAGAAAATAGTTTGCAGGCTTGTTACATAACAGGCACCATCCTAGGCATGGTAACTATTCTCATTTTAGCCTGCCAACAACCTCAGAAGATGTCTTCTTTTTCTTTCTTTCTTTCTTTTCTTTTTTAATGCCCATCTTATTGATGAAGCAGCTGAGGCTCAGAGAGGCTAACACACTGATGAGCCCCAAGATAGTAGGTAGTAGTTGTAGGGTCAGATTTTCAGCTTCCTTACCTCAAAGCCTAAATAAAAATTGTGCTTATTATTTTTCAGGCTATAGATAACATAAAATATAGATTTTAAAAACATTCTTTTTACCATTCTTTATTTAACAATGGAGTTCAGTTTTATAACCCTTATAATTACAATTCTAATTTCACTTAAAATATGTCCAATATTCACCAAAATTTTAGGAATACTCTTGTGAAGTAATAGTACTTGCATTTGGAAGCTTTTCAATTATTGTTTAAATAGTTGATGGATGACACAGGGGTTAAGTGAACTCTTCAAGTAATCCCTAAATATTAGTTTCTCCTGAAATCCTTCTACCCATACTAAGATGAGAAACTTTTCACTGAAGCACAGTTCACAATCGCTAATACATGGAATCAACCCAGGTGCCCATCCACTCACGAATGGATTAATAGACTGTGATATATGTATACCATGGAATACTATTCAGCCATAAAAAGATGGATACTTTACATCTTTAGTATTTACATGGATGAAGTTCAAAAACATTCTTATTAGTAGTACCACAAAAATGAAAAAGCAAGCATCCAATGTATGCAATACTAATATGAAAGCAATATATAAACAATTATACCCCCACATGAAAGAAAAGCACAATTAAGTACAAGTGGGGAGAGGTGGGAGGGGGGAAAGTGAGAGGGAAGATGGGAAGGGGTTGGTGTGCTCTCACCTAATGGGTACTATATAAAGGTATATAGCACACCTGGGTGAAGGGCTCACCTACACCTTGAACTTTACCTAACAAATGCAAGCAATGTAACCTAATCATTTATACTCTCATATTAATGTGAAATTAAAAAGCAAAGATGAGAAACTCTAGGGAATAAATTTAACAAAAGTCTTGCAGGACTACTACCCTGAAAACTATAAAACACTGCTGAGAAGAATCAAAGGAGACCAACAGAAACATATACCTTGTTCATGGATAGGAAGGCTTAACACTTCTATGCTGTCAAAATCTATAAAGTATTTCTCATTGGGACATACAACTCCACATCCCAATGAAAGGAGAAGACATGAATAACAGAAAACAAGAAATCCCACATAGAAAAGGATAAAAGAAGGAGAGGAGGAGAAAAAAGGAATTAATGCATTCATGAAAGCATATACAAAGGCGGCCCTGGACAACAGGTATGTAGGAATCCAGAGAATAACCAATCTAGATTGCAGCCAGAGGATGGAGAGCCTTGAGAGGATGACTCAAGGAAAAAAAAAAACAAAAACTTGAACCAAAATAAATTACCCATGTGTTTGACAATATTAAGAAGAGTTGTACATATACCACAATTTATTAATCCATTCATGGGTCGATGGGCACTTAGGCTTCTTCCACGACTTAGCAATTATGAATTGGGCTGCAGTAAACATTCTGATGCAAATATCTTTGTTATAAAGTGATTTTTGGTCTTCTAGATATATACCTAGTAGAGGAATTGCAGGATCGAATGGCAGGTCTATTTTTCGATCCCTAAGTGATCTCCAAACTTCTTTCCAACTATAGCCGAAGATGAAAGGGAAAGAGAAGGGGGTGGGGAGGACAGGGGGGAGGATGGGTGGAGGGAGGGTAATTGGTGGCAACACACCTATGGTGCATTTTACAAGGGTACATGTTAAATCTACTAAGTGTAGAATATAAATGTCTTAACACAATAACTAAGAAAATGAGGTGAAGGCTTGAAAGTATTTCAAATTGTATATAAAAGCAGCACATTGTAACCCATAACTGCATTAATGTACACAGCTATGATTAAATAAAAAATAAAAATAAATAAAATAAAAAACTAAGAGTTATAGTTTTAGTTTGTTAAGAATCAGAGACTGGATGATGAAAACCTAAGTCAGTGGCAGGAAGTTGCAATTATTAACTCTAGAAAAAGCAAAGCTACTCTGGATATACAATTCTAGAATTCTGTTAGACTCAGCTGTGAATGACATTTACTTTGTTTTATCATAAGTAGGTAATCAAGTTAATTTACATTTTAATAAAATAAATTGGAAAGATGGGGAAGCATGGAGAAACACAGATGGTATTAAAGAACTAAATCTTTACCTTTCATGATAGGAAGACAGTATATAATGTCTAAAAGTGATCAGTAGAGAAGCAGAAGTTCAAGCCTATTATTTAAATACAAGGATGGAAAATTCAGAAAATAGACATAGAATGGAGAATGGTTGTATCAGGCCAGTCAGACCCAGAAGCAATGAGGAAGAGGTGAAGTCTGCTAAATCTTACCATGGCATTTGATTTCCAAACTATTTACATGACTAAAAACTTTTTTACTTTAATTAAAAACTTTTCAAAAATATGTATTTAAAAAGTTGGCATGCTTCCTTTTATCTTTATTAAAAACATAATAATATATTACTGGAAAGAAAGAGAACAGATTATTGACCAACTGAAGATTACACATCAAATGCTTCCCTGCCATGGTCCTGAGAAGAAGAAAAACTTTGGTAAATCAAAGCAAAATACAAATTAACCATAAGCAACAAGGAGTCTTTGGACAAATGTTTTCAAGTGTCTATTAACGATACAAACAGTTTACCATGCAACAGAGACATTCTAAATTTAAAAGATGTTTTACTTTTTTTAATGAAGTATAAAAATACATGGAAAAATTGAGAAATGTTAAGAGCACAACCTGAGGAATAATCACAAAGTGAACATGTCCATATTAGTACCACCAAAGCAAAAAATTATGAACATGGACAGAATACAAGAAGCTACTGTATTGCTAATGATAGCCAGCTTAGCAAAGCAATTCCTAAAACTCATCTGCTGTACTCTTTTCTCTGCGTACTGAAACACGAGGCATTTAACTTTTAGTCTAAAATCTTGTATTTTATTTAACTGTTCATTCAACAGATCCTTTCCTGTAAATAGGACTATGAATTCCTCCTTCACCACAACAGTAGCAGAGATATTGAAATATTGATTCATGCTTTTTTGCAGTGGACAGTTGTGTTGTAATTAGAATCTTACTATAACAGCTGGATACCTGAATGTAGAGATAATATTTAGTTCATCTCTAATAACAATAAGGGCCATTTAAGCAGGAACAAAATAAGTGTTGTGACTTGCTGAATGAAGCATCGGTCGTAAAATCTAATGCCAACTGGCCTAATAAAAATTTTTTTTAAAGAGATGAGTTCTTAACTTTGAGCATAATCCTAGCTTACTGCAGTTTGGAACTCCCGTTCCAACTCCTCCTGCTTCAGCCTCCTGAGTAGCAAGGACTACAGTGGTGCACCAACATACATGGATAAGCTTTTATTTTCTAATTTTTGTTTTGAGACTGGGGCCTCACTATATTGCTTAGGCTGGTCTCAAACTCCTGGCCTCAAGCAATTCTCCTGCAAAGTGGTATAAGCCACTTTGCCTGGCCTAGAATATTAATTTTGCATTTATGTGGCATATAACACAGGTACATGCAAAAAACACAGTTTCCACAGGATATCTTCTGTTCTGGTTGGACATAAAAGGTTTTTAACATATATTCTAAAATTATGAAAAGCAAAGCTTATACAGGCTCCCACATTAATACCTGAATAAATGTCAACAAAGTAATTCCTATGTAAAAGCCCTGAATAGTAGAACAGCAGTTCTTAAATATTTGTGTCATAGCACACCCTTTGCACATGGAAAAATTAAGGACCCCAGACAGCTTCTATTTATATAAGTTATAACTACTGATATTTACCACATATAAATGAAAATCGTGGTTTTAAAAATATCAATTCACTAAAAAAAAATAAAAATCCATTCTAACATAAGTAAAATATTTTTATGAAATCACAAATCCTATATTCAAAAATAAATAAATTTCGTAAGAAGAATGATACTGTTGTAGAATTTTACAAATGTCATTAATGCTTGACTTAGAAGAAAGGTGGATTCCCCTATCTGCTTCAGCATTCAATCCGTTATGATAGCACATGTCATGTAGCTTGTAAAAAAATCCACTCATGGGGCAGTGCCTGTGGCTCAGTGAGTAGGGCGCCGGCCCCATATGCCGAGGGTGGCGGGTTCAAACCCAGCCCCGGCCAAACTGCAACAAAAAAATAGCCGAGCATTGTGGCAGGTGCCTGTAGTCCCAGCTTCTTGGGAGGCTGAGGCAAGAGAATTGCGTAAGCCCAAGAGTTAGAGGTTGCTGTGAGCCGTGTGACGCCACGGCACTCTACCCGAGGGCGGTACAGTGAGACTCTGTCTCTACAAAAAAAAAAAAAATATCCACTCATGAAAGAAGATGAGTGAAAAGGCAACTATCCTGGTGCTCTTACAAAAATCGTTTTGACCTTGCAGATACCTCGAAAGAATCTTGGTGACACCCAGGGGTCCCAGTACCAAGCTTTGAGAACTTCAATTAGAGACAGATACAGAACTAGGAATGGAGGAATATTCTAGAAAATTGCCTTGAATTATCATTCCTGAATCTTCAGAGAAAGATTTAATATATATGCTAATGGCATGTTAATTTTTCACAAGAGTAGTTCAGCATAAAAGAGACATTTCTAGGAATAGAACAAGAGTCTATCTTATCGCCTTCATCCTACTAAATGATAAACGAGTCCTAATACAGAATAAACCTAGGAATGTCACTATTTTATGCTTAAAAGAGATGGCTCTTAAAACAACTATTAGAAATTGTCACAATGTATAGGTGCTCGTCAAATCTGGTTAATTCAATTTGAAAGAAAACTTTAATGGATTTTAGCCATTACATACTTTTTAAAGGGGAATACACTATATTAATAAATCACGAAATTTCATGAACTTCCCACACATTATATTTTTAGGCATTCAATTAAGAAAGAAATTTTGAATGAATCAACAAGAAAAGGCCATCTGTAAAGGGCAGCAAGCTAGCCATTTACTTTGGTGAAACAGAGAGTAAAGTAACTAGAAACACCAGTTTTATTTCTGCCCTGGCCCCACGTGAACGGAGATTTGCAGTTATTTTAAACAGCCATGTGGCAATAGGCAATACAAACACCAATTTATTTCAGAGCACTCTAGTCACAGGAAAAACTATCCTTGACCCCTAGCCCTGCCCTCTACCTCACCCTCATCTACAGGTGGGAGCCACCCTGACTCAGAGGGGCTGGATGGTAAAGGAGAAGGATTTGTGAGGAAAGCAAATACAACTGTTAGTGACCAAGTTCTGTAACTGTTTTTAATCACTTATGCAGGAAATGCAGCATGTAATGTCTTAGAGCACTGACCCCTCAGGATTCCAAGGAACAGTTCAGGGTCTTCTATGGAGTAAGTGGGTAAAGCCAGTGTCAAGTCCAGCACAGCCAGAGCATTGCAACTTTGAGCTATTTCCTATTTTGGCCTCCTGAATCACATTCCTTTTAATAGAGGGTTGCAAGGCAAAAAAAAAAAAAAAAAGACAGGAGGTAATTCTTTCTTCTTTCTTTATGTTCAATAATTTTCCTTTTTTTTTTTTTAATTTCAACTTCCTTGTTCATTCTTCTTCATTTAAGTACTCTTTTTTGTTGTTCATTTTCTTCTTCCTCTGGCAATGTTCTTGATGTTAGTAGAGATGGGGTCTTACTCTGGCTCACTGCTGTTCATACTGGTCTTGAACCTCTGAGCTCAGGCAATCCACCCACCTCGGCCTCCCACAGCGCTGGGACTACAGGCGTGAGCCACCACACCCGGCCAATGTTCAATAATTTTCAATCTAAATACATCAAGTCCTTACCTGTGTGTTTTATTGGAAGTTTTGTTTCTTTTTAAAGTAGAAATTATACTTTTTATATGAAAAAGGTCATCTTTCTTTATAAAAACTAAGGAAGTAATGATGTCATAAAAATCTATGATAAAATACTCAAGATTCTAGATGTTAACATTTCTAGAATCAAATTACCAACTCAATCAAAATATTAACAATAAATGGCTAGTCCTTTCTTTATAAAGTAATCTTATTTGCCCTTGGGTTTAATAGTTCCTGCCAAACCATACTTTCAAATCTCTGTGGTCCAAAGACATGAGTGACACCAATTGAAGATAGTACCTTTTTCATGCAAATTCAGGGTTCTCACAAACAGCTTTGTGTGAAAAATAAAGAATACTGACCTTGCCAGCTACTCAAGGCAAATAAAATACACTCACATACACATACACCCTTGCTCCAATTTAAAGGTCTTGGATCATCTGCTGGAAACAGAAAACTGTACTTTTACAATACATCACTGTTTTGTTTCAAGTTTGAGGCAAAGCCAGTAGCTCATTATGAAGCAGGTATTGACTTTATGATTTGCAAACCAAATGCCCAGGGATATTTTATCAAGAGCTGTGGATCTTTACTCACAGCATAGAAATAAGACTATACACTTTAAGGACTATGTAATACCAAATGAAATAAAAGATACCACAACTCGGGCGGCGCCTGTGGCTTAAGGAGTAGGGCGCCGGTCCCATATGCCAGAGGTGGCGGGTTCAAACCCAGCCCCGGCCAATAACCAAAAAAAAAAAAGATACCACAACTCTTTCTTCTCTTTCAGTTAAGAGCAAAGAGAATTTTTCTCTACAGGAAGCTCTGAGAACACAGTTATTATTCTAATTCATTTTTATACCCAAAATGGAGTATTAGTAACAGGCTTCTAGATTCCTTCAATACAGCCTCAAACTAACTCAATTAAATTTAATGATAACATTTTGTGTATGAACTATCGGTCTTCAGCATACCATCAACACATCTACAAATTAAGCCCACGGAAACAGTATCCCCAATAAAACCAAGGGGATGTTTAGCACTTGTAAAATACAGACAAGATCTGCAAACCTCGCAATTTTTGAGAAAATATTTCCCCAAGGAGAAAGTAGTTTGCAAAGGAAGAATATATTCAGTTTGTGATGTGGAGATACCTCGCCTACAGGGTGCTGCAAAGCCATCTGGTGCAGAAGCATACAGGGCAGGCCTGTCTGGAGACAAAGCAATGTCCTCCGGACAGGCCTGGAGAAGACCCAGGACTCCTATCCACCCTGACCCTGAACTGGGGAGAGTCTGTGTTCCCTGATCTCCACCAAGCAGATGGTGGCCCTGTGAGGATGCCATGACAGAAAAGCAGGAGCAAGGACACTTAGCCTAAGTGGGAAGCATTACTCCTACTCATTGAAAGACTCGTGGCCTCAACTACTCTATATACAGGCTGGACATAAAGTTCATGTGCAATTTAAATTAGTCTGCTATTTCAATTGCACATAAACTTTATTCCCCCTCTGCTGTTACATGCGATGCATTTGAGGCACAGATCCAAAGGTACATCAAGCAGGCTGTCAAGATGTTAAATACTCTGGTATTTTGGTAAAAGTACCAGGGGATGTGTGTGATCTCCACTTGACTTTTCTAAAAAATAAAGTATAACAACTAAGTATGCTCAGAAATATATGTAAAAAGAAAAATATATTCTTGATTATCTTAGAAATACAAAGTCAGTTTCCTTTACTCTGTGGTAAACATATTGTGGCATCAAAAAATGCTAGAACACAACCTCTAAAAAGTTCTAAGTTCATGTTAGTTTTGGTTTTTAGATTAAGTTACTATAAAGTTATTGAAAACTTACTTATGTATTATATATAGCTATCTCTGTTTTAATTTAGTGACAATATCTTACCAATTAAAATTATATTATTTAATCCAATGATAATCAAACTTCTAATTCATTTAGCCAACACTCAATGTGAGTTTACTTTTAGGCCTGCTCCAGTTCTTGGTCTTGGGCAATAAAAATAAGTTTCAAATTCAAAGACTTCAGGGCCAAAAGAGAGAGCAAGTGTAAGCACACCAGCACCATAACACACAGTAGGAGCCTGGCGTGTTGGCATACGCCTGCAGTCCCAGCTACTCGAGAGGCTGAGGCAGGAGGATCACTTCAGTCGAAGAAGAGTTCAAAGCCAGCCTGGACAATGTAGCAAGACTCTGTCTTCATAAACAATAATTAAAAAAGATTCAATAAATGTTAGCAGTAATTATAATAGAGCCCCAGCCTCATCATGCAGATCAATAGCAGGAACATAAAGAATTAAGGGGACGGGATTAAAGATGGCAAGCAAGTAACAGCTTCCCTGCAACTGGGCACAGTGAGTCTGGGGAGATAAGACTCCAGACATCTCTGGCTGGTGATATCTGCCTATAATCATCCCTTTGAGGATACCAGGAGTCAGCAAGGGACTTCTGGACCCCAAAAGCAGTGGGAAACTGGCAAGTGGTTGTGTGTGTTCGATCAACCTAATAACGCCGGCAACCGTGAGTACAAGCAGCAGTGAGACTGCAAACAGGAAAGGCCTTACCTGTGAACTGTTTAGATGTTTTTGGACTTGGCACTCAGTTGAACTGCCTTGGGGAGAGCTTAGGCAGGAGTACAGAGAACTCTGGGCATTGTCTGGGGCCCCAGACAGAGCCACTGAGCTGGGCTGCAGGGAGCCATTGTGTGAGAGAACTGCCCCGGCAAGCTCCGCAATCAGGGTCCCAGAGCAAGGAGTGGGTGGAACCTAGTAACCTAGCAACTGAGCAGCCTAAAGTTGGGGACTGAGCTGCCTCACAGCCTTAACCCTTAGGGGCAGAGTGAGACGGTTTTGGCACACTGGAGGCTCAGGCTGTTGCCCTGGGTAGAGTGCCGTGGTGTCACAGCCCATACCAACCTCAAATTCCTGGGCTTGGTGCTGCCTGGACCTCCATAAGATCTGTGCCACGACCCCGCACCAACTGGGTCTCCACATGCCCTGACCAGGAACTGCGGGAGACACGCAACCTTGCATCCTCTCTCCTGTGTCCTCCCAGCCTCCACACTGGCCCGCTCGTCCGGCCACGGATACCGGTAGCTGCGTGCCCTCTGGAGCCCTCCCTGCCTCTAGACAGAGCCCTTCTCCTGGCCAGAGACTGCTGGAGCCTTGGGCTCTCTGTGCCAAAGTCACCGGGTGCCAGGCACTCCCAGAACAATGTGCACCACCTCCCACCCTGTTGCTGGACCCGGGAGTGTCACATGCCGGAGCTGCTTCCACAACCAGAACTCCCTAGCTGGAGCAGCCCCAGAGAAACTACACGGAGTCACTCCTTACAAAGATCAAGCAACAATAGAGTGATCCCGCAGGGATCTAATCTTGGAGAGACGCCTCCCCAACTCTGAGGACAGCCAGAGGCAACAATGAAAAACAATCATGAGGTGAAATCAACAGAAAAACTCTGGCAATATGAATAATCAGAGTAGATCAACTCCCACAAGGATCAATGGGGCAGACACAGCACAAGATCCCATGCACAAATAGCTGAGATGTCAGAAATCGAATTAAGAATCTGGATAGCAAATAAGATCAAATTAGAACTCCAAGCAGTAACCCAAAAGATATCTCAAGAATTCAAAAAATTCAAAGACCAAATGACCAAATATTTTGACACATTGAGACAAGAAGTTGCAACCCTCAAATATCTGAGAAACACAGTAGAATCCCTCAGTAACAGAATGGAGCAAGCAGAAGAAAGGATTTCTGACATTGAAGACAAAGTTTTCGAACGCTCCCAAACTCTCAAAGAGGATGAGAAATGGAGGGCAAAAACAGATCACGCTCTGAGAGAGCTCTGGGATAATTCAAAGAAAACCAATTTTCATCTTACACGGATCCCTGAAAGTGACGAAGTAGCTTCACAAGGCACAGAGTCTCTTCCCCATGAGATTATGAAGGAGAACTTTCCAGACATGCCAAGAGATTCTGAAATTCAGATAGCAGACAGTTTCAGAACTCCAGCACGACTCAACTCAAATAAAACATCCCCCAAACAAATCGTAATCAATTTCACTAAAGTTAATAGAAAGGAGAAAATTCTGAAAGCAGCCAGATGAAAGAAAACCATTACCTACAAAGGGAAGAATATTAGAATAACTGCAGATCTCTCTGCTGGAAGCTTTCAAGCTAGAAGAGGATAGTCATCAACTTTTAATGTCCTAAAACAAAATAATTTTCAACCCAGGATCCTATACCCAGCTAAACTGTTTCATTTATGATGGAAAAATTGAATACTTTAATGACATTCACATATTGAAGAAATTTGCGATAACTAAACCAGCTCTCCAGGATATTCTCAGACCTATCCTCCATAAAGACCAGTATAATCCTCCAGCACAAAAGTAAACTCACCCAGAAAATTTTGATCAAATTCCAACTTCCACAGTCGCAAAAGGATTAAAAATGTCCACTGGACTCTCGAAAGGCTTATCAATATTCTCAGTTGATGTGAATGGTTTAAACTGTCCTCTAAAGAGGCACAGGTTGGCTGGCTGCATACAAAAACTCAATCCAGATATCTGCTGCATACAAGAATAGCATCTTACATTAAAAGACAAATATAGACTTAAGGTGAAGGGATGGTCATCTATATTCCAGGCAAATGAAAAGAAGAAAAAAGCAGGCATTGCAATCCTATTTGCAGATGCAATAGGCTTTAAACCAACTTAAATAAGGAAGGATAAGGATAAGGACACTTCATATTTGTGAAAGGTAATACTCAAAATGATGAGATCTCTATTATTAATGTTTATGCACCCAACCACAATGCACCTCAATTTATAAGAGAAACTCTAACAGACGTGAGCAACTCGATTTCCTCCAGTTCCATAGTAGTTGGAGATTTTAAAACCCCTTTAGGAGTGCTGGATAGATCCTCCAAAAAGAAGCTAAGCGAAGAAATTTTAGATTTAAACTCAACCATTCAACATCTGGACTTAACGAGCATCTACAGAACATTTCATGCCAACAAAACTGAATACACATTCCTCTCATCAGCCCACAGAACATACTCCAAAATCGACCACATCCTAGGCCACAAATGTGACCTCAGCAAATTTAAAAAAACAGAAATTATTCCTTGCATCTTCTCAGACCATCATGGAATAAAAGTTGAACTCAATAACAATAGGAACCTGCATACCCATACAAGAACATGGAAGCTAAACAACCTTATGCTGAAGGATACATGGGTTATAGACGAGATCAAGAAGGAAATCACCAAATTTTTGGAACTAAACAACAATCAAGACACAAATTACCAGAACCTATGGGATCTGCAAAGGCAGTCCTAAGAGGGAAATTTATAGCACTGCAAGCCTTCCTCAAGAAAACGGAAAGAGAGGAAGTGAATAACTTAATGGGACATCTCAAGCAACTGGAGAAGGAAGAACACTCCAACCCCAAACCCAGGAGAAGCAAAGAAATAAATGAATCAGATCAGAGCTAAATGAAATTGAAAACAAAAGAATTATACAACACATCAATAAATCTAAAAGTTGGTTTTTTGAAAAGGTCAATAAAATAGATAAACCTTTGGACAACCTAACTAGGAAAAAAAGAGCAAAATCTCTAATTTCATCAATCAGAAATGGTAATGATGAAATAACAACAGACCCCACAGAAATTCAAAAAATTCTTAATGAATACTACAAGAAACTCTACTCTCAAAAAACAAAAATCTGAAAGAAATAGACCAATACCTGGAAGTACGTCACCTACCAAGATTAGCCAGAATGAAGTGGAAATGTTGAACAGCCCTATATCAAGTTCTGAAATAGCATCAACTATACAAAATCTCCCTAAAAAGAAAAGCCCAGGACCAGATGGCTTTACATCAGAATTCTACCACCCCTTTAAATAAGAACTAGTACCTATACTACTAACCCTCTTCCCAAATATAGAAAAAGAAGGAATATTACCCAACACATACTATGAAGCAAACATCACCTTGATCCCCAAACCAGGGAAAGACCCAACAAGAAAAGAAAATTATAGACCAATATCACTAATGAATATTGATGCTAAAATACTCAATAAGATCCTAACAAACAGAATCCAACAACACATCAAAAAAATTACACACCATGACCAAGTGGGATTTACCCCAGCATCTCAAGGCTGCTTCAATATACGTAAATCTATAAATGTAAAACACATAAACAAACTAAAAAATAAGGACCATATGATTCTTTCAATTCATGCAGAAAAAGCTTTCGATAATATCCAGCATCCCTTCATGATCAGAGCACTTAAGAAAATTGGTACAGAAGGGACATTTCTTAAACTAATAGAGGCCATCTACAGCAAACCCACAGCCAATATCGTATTGAATGGAGTTCAATTGAAATCATTTCCACTTAGATCAGAACCCAAGCAAGGTTGCCCATTGTCTCCATTGCTCTTTAACATTGTAATGGAAGTCTTAGCCATTGCAATTAGGGAAGAAAAGGCGATCAAAGGTATCCACATAGGGTCAGAAGAGATCAAACTTTCACTCTTCACAGATGATATGATCATATATCTGGAAAACACTAGGGATTCTACTACAAAACTTTTAGAAGTGATCAAGGAATACAGCAATGTCTCAGGTTACAAAATCAACACCTGTAAATCTGTAGCCTTTATGTATACCAACAATAACCAAGCCGAAAAAACAGTCAAGGACTCTATTCCTTTCACAGTAGTACCAAAGAAGATGAAATATTTGGGAGTATACCTAACAAACGACGTGAAAGATCTATACAAAGAGAACTATGAAACCTTAAGAAAAGAAATAGCTGAAGACGTTAACAGATGGAAAAACATACCATGTTCATGCCTGGGAAGAAGCAACATTGTTAAAATGTCCATACTACCCAAAGCAATATACAATTTTAATGCAATTCCCATTAAAGCTGCATTGTCATATTTTAAAGATCTTTAAAAAAAAAAATACTTCGTTTTATATGGAATCAGAAAACACCTCGAATAGCCAAGACATTGCTCAGCAATAAAAACAAAGCAGGAGGAATCACGCTACTAGACCTGAGACTGTACTATAAATTGATAGTGATCAAAACAGCATGGTACTGGCACAAAAGCAGAGAAGTAGATATCTGGAACAGAATAGAGAATCAGATGAATCCAGCTACTTACCGTTATTTGATCTTTGACAAGCCAATTAAAAATATTGAGTGGGGAAAAGATTCCCTATTTAACAAATGGTGCTGCGTAAACTGGATGGCAACCTGTAGAAGATTGAAACTGGACCCACACCTTTCACCATTAACTAAGATAGACTCTCACTGGATAAAAGATTTCAACTTAAGACATGAAACTATAAAAATACTTGAAGAAAGTGCAGGGAAAACTATTCAAGGAATCGGCCTGGGTGAATACTTTATGAGGAGGACTCCTCAGGCAATTAAGGCAGTGTCAAAAATACACTACTGGGACCTGATCTAACTAAAAAGCTTCTGCACAGCCAAGAACATAGTAAGTAAAGCAAGGAGACAGCCCTCAGAATGGGAGAAAATATTTGCAGGTTATACCTCTGTAAAGGTCTAATAACCAGAATCCACAGAGAACTCAAACGTATTAGCAACAAAAGAACACATGGAGAGCGGAGCAAGATGGCGACAAAGTCACAGCTTCCTTGCATCTGGGCACCATGAGTCTGGGTAGATAGGACTCCAGGCATCTCTGGCTGGTGGGATCTGCCTATCATCATCCTTGTGAGGATACAGGCAGTCAGCGAGAGACTTCTGGACCCCAAGAGGAGGACTAAAACAGTGGAAAACCGACAAGTGGTCACGTGTGTTCAATAGGTCTAAACCCACCAGCACCTGTAAGTAAGTACAGTAGCAGCAAGACTGCAAACCAGAAAGGCCTTACCTGTGAACTGTTTTTGTGTCTTTGGTCTTGGCACTCAGTTGAACTGCCTTGGGGAGAGCCTTAGCAGGAGTGCGGAGAACTTTGGCTGTTGTCTACGGCCCCAGTCTGAGCCGCTAAGCCAGACGGAGCTAATAGTGTTTGGCTATGGGCCACAGGGAGCCATTGTGAGTGATCTGCCCCAGCAAGCTCTGCCCTCAGGGTCACACAGCAAGAATCAGGCGGGAGCTGGTAACCCAGCGACTGAGTAGCCTAAGGCGGGGTCTAAGCCGCCTTACAGCCCTAACCCTCAGGAGCAGAGTGAGACGGGTTTTGGCACACTGGGTAAGTGGATAGCCACTTCAGCAGTGATTCAAGCGACAAGCACTTTCCTGGGAAACCTTCTACTCAGCAAGTTTACAAGTTCAAAGTGCCTTTTAAGAGGGCTCAAGAGAGATTTAGGGTGTTAACCTGCTGGGGTTGGAGAAATCTGCAGCCTCCAGTTGTATCAGCACGGTGATTAACGCCCATACCCCAGAAGACCACGTGTTGCCCAGACAATATTCAACAACATATACATACTGCTTTGTCTTTGGTTGTGTTTTTTTTTTTTTTCTGTTTTTTTCGTTTGGTTGTTTTTCTGTTTATTTTGATGTTGCTTTGTTTTCAATTTCAACCTTTTCCGTACGGATCTTTTTCTTTCTCAATTTTTCTAGTATTACAATTTCCCATTGCTGCCTTTTTCAATAACCAGAACTTCAGTTTTGCAAGTGTTTCTACCGGTATTATTTGGTTTTTCACCCAATTTTATCCTGTAAAGTTTTCTGTTTGCTTGTTTTGATTTGGTTTATAGCATTTTTGTCTTTCCTCTCTACTTGGTGGAGGTGGGGTACTGTGTCTGACCAGGTTAACAAAGAGCTGCTGACCTCAAGGGAACCACCCAACTGGGCACCCCCAGAAGGTGAGGTTTTTTTAAGGTTCTGTCAAAGTACCCTACGGTACACCTATATTGCTCTGTCTCCCTCTTTCTGTGGTTCTCTTCTTTTTGTCAATATTCCTTATACCCCCCCCTTTCTCTATTTTTTTTTCTTTTCGCTCTTTCCTCCTTTCTTCCATCCGTTTCTTGCTCTTCAACCTTCTCATCCATCTGGTCCTGTACCAAAAGGACTCACTGAAACCTTAATCCACAGGCATGAGAACTTAAAGAGCAAGAGGAAGTGAAAGGAAAATTAGGGCAAGGAAATAGATAAAAGAAATCACTCATGAGGAAGAATCAGCAGAAAACTCCAGGCAACATGAAGAACCAGTCCAGAACAACCACACAAAGGGACCATGAGGTAGCTACTGCAGAGGATTCCACCTATAAAGAAATGTTAGGAATGACAGAAAGGGAATTTAGAATACACATGATGAAAACAATGAAAGAAATGATGGAAACAATGAAGGAAACTGCTAATAAAGTGGAAAATAACCAAAAGGAAATACAAAAACAGAATCAAATCAGAGATGAACGATATGAAGAATATAGAAAGGATATAGCAGCGCTGAAGGAACTGAAACAGTCAATTAGGGAACTTAAATATGCAATGGAAAGTATCAGCAACAGGTTAGACCATGCAGAAGAAAGAATTTCAGAGGTAAAAGACAAAGTTCTTGAGATAACTCAGATAGTAAAAGAGGCAGAAAAGAAGAGAGAGAAAGCAGAATGTTCACTGTCAGAATTATGGGACTTTATGCAGCGTTCCGACATACGACTTATAGGAATCCCAGAAGGGGAAGAAGAATGAACCAGAGGAATGGAACCCATACTAGAGAATATTATAAAAGAAAATTTCCCAAATATCACCAAAGATTCTGACACACTGCTTTCAGAGGGATATCAGACCCCAGGTCGCCTCAACTCTAACCAAGCTTCTCCAAGACACATTGTAATGAACCTGTCCAAAGTCAAGACAAAAGAAATGATTCTGCAAGCAGCCAGGAGTAAGCGCCAGTTGACCTACAGGGGCAAATCCATCACACTGACTGCAGACTTCTCTAATGAAACTTTCCAAGCAAGAAGAAAATGGTCATCTACCTTTAATCTACTTAAACAGAACAATTTCCAGCCCAGCATTCTGTACCCTGCTCAACTAAGCTTTAAAACTGACAGAGAAATCAAATCATTTACGGATATACAAACATTGAGGAAATTCGCCACAACAAGACCAGCTCTACAGGAAATACTTCAACCTGTTCTGCACATTGACCATCACAATGGATCAGCAGCAAAGTAAGAACATAGATATTAAAGGACAGAACCTAACCTCCACACTGATGCAAAAGAAAAAAATAAGCAATGGACTCTCACAAAATAAGACGAATAGAATACTACCACAATTATCAATTATCTCAATAAATGTTAATGGCTTGAATTCCCCACTGAAGAGACATAGATTGGCTGACTGGATTAAAAAACACAAGCCATCCATCTGCTGTCTGCAAGAAACACACCTGGTTTCAAAAGACAAATTAAAACTCCGAGTCAAGGGTTGGAAAACAATTTTTCAGGCAAATGGAATTCAGAAGAACAGAGGAGTTGCAATCTTATTTTCAGACACATGTGGATTTAAAGCAACTAAAGTCAAAAAAGACAAAGATGGTCACTTTATATTGGTCAACGGAAAAATACAACAAGAAGATGTTTCAAATCTAAATATTTATGCACCCAGTTTAAATGCTCCCAGATTCTTGAAACAGACCTTACTCAGTCTCAGCAATATGATATCTGATAATACCATCATAACAGGGGACTTTAACACTCCTCTTACACAGCTGGACAGATCCTCTAAACAGAAATTAAACATTCTACATTTACCAAGTTTCGCAAATACCCCTGTAAGATGCACCAGAGGTGTAGAATGTAAATGTTTTGGCACAGTAACTGAGATAACGCAGGAAAGGCTATGTTAACCATGGTGATAAAAATGTGTCAAATGGTCTATGAAGCGAGTGTATGATGCCCCATGATCATATCAATGTACACAGTTATGATTTAATTAAAAAATAAACAAATAAATAAATAAATGAATATCTAAAAAAAAAAAAAGAAATTAAACAAAGATATAAGAGATTTAAATGAGACCCTACAACAACTGTTCTTGATAGACGCATATAGAACACTCCATCCCAAAGATAAAGAATATACATTCTTCTCATCACCCCATGGAACATTCTCCAAAATTGATCATATCCTGGGACATAAAACAAATATCAACAGAATCAAAAGAATTGAAATTTTACCTTGTATCTTCTCAGACCATAAGGCACTTAAGGTGGGACTCAACTGTAACAAAAACGCTTGACCCCACACAAACACATGGAAATTAAACAGTCTTCTGTTGAATAACAGATGGGTGCAGGAAGAAATAAAACAGGAAATCATCAACTTCCTTGAGCATAACAACAATGAAGACACAAGCTACCAAAACCTGTGGGATACTGCAAAAGCAGTTTTGAGAGGAAAATTCATCGCTTTAGATGCCTACATTTGAAAAACAGAAAGAGAGCACATCAACAATCTCACAAGAGATCTTATGAAATTGGAAAAAGAAGAACAATCTAAGCCTAAACTCAGTAGAAGAAAAGAAATATCCAAAATCAAATCAGAGATCAATGAAATTGAAAACAAAAGAATCATTCAGAAAATTAATGAAACAAGGAGTTGGTTTTTTGAAAAAATAAATAAAATAGATAAACCATTGGCCAGACTAACGAGAAATAGAAAAGTAAAATCTCTAGTAACCTCAATCAGAAATGATAAAGGGGAAATAACAACTGATCCCACAGAGACACACAAGATCATCTCTGAATACTACCAGAAACTCTATGCCCAGAAATTTGAAAATGTGAAGGAAATGGATCAATATTTGGAAGCACACCCTCTCCCTAGACTTAGCCAGGAAGAAGTAGACCTCCTGAACAGACCAATTTCAAGCACTGAGATCAAAGAAACAATAAACAATCTTCCAGCCAAAAAATGCCCTGGTCTAGATGGCTTCACACCAGAATTCTATCAAACGTTCAAGGACGAGCTTATTCCTGTACTGCAGAAATTATTCCAAAAAATTGAGGAAGAAGGAATCTTCCCCAACACATTCTATGAAGCAAACATCACCCTGATAACAAAACCAGGAAAAGACCCAAACAAAAAGGAGAATTTCAGACCAATCTCACTCATGAATATAGATGCAAAAATTCTCAACAAAATCCTAGCCAATAGATTACAGCTTATCATCAAAAAAGTCATTCATCATGATCAAGTAGGCTTCATCCCAGGGATGCAAGGCTGGTTTAACATACGCAAGTCCATAAACGTTATCCACCATATTAACAGAGGCAAAAATAAAGATCACATGATCCTCTCAATAGATGCAGAAAAAGCATTTGATAAAATCCAGCATCCTTTTCTAATTAGAACACTGAAGAGTATAGGCATAGGTGGCACATTTCTAAAACTGATTGAAGCTATCTATAACAAACCCACAGCTAATATTTTACTGAATGGAGTAAAACTGAAAGCTTTTCCTCTTAGAACTGGAACCAGACAAGGTCGTCCTCTGTCACCTTTACTATTCAACATAGTGCTGGAAGTTCTAGCCAATACAATTAGGCAAGACAAGGAAATAAAGGGAATCCAAATGGGAGCAGAGGTCAAACTCTCCCTCTTTGCTGACGACATGATCTTATACTTAGAGAACCCCAAAGACTCAACCACAAGACTCCTAGAAGTCATCAAATAATACAGTCATGTTTCAGGATATGAAATCAATGTCCACAAGTCAGTAGCCTTTGTATATGCCAATAACAGTCAAGATGAAGAAGCTAATTAAGGATACAACTCCCTTCACCATAGTTTCAAAGAAAATGAAATACCTAGGAATATACTTAACGAAGGAGGTGAAGGACCTCTATAAAGAAAATTATGAAATCTTCAGAAAGGAAATAGCAGAGGACATTAACAAATGGAAGAGCACATCATGCTCATGGAGGGGAAGAATCAACATTGTTAAAATGTCTATACTTCTCAAAGCAATCTACCTATTCAATGCCATTCCTATCAAAATACCAACATCGTACTTTCAAGATTTGGAAAAAATGATTCTGCGTTTTGTATGGAACCAGAAAAAAACCCATATAGCTAAAGCAGTTCTTAGTAATAAAAATAAAGCTGGAGGCATCAGCATACCAGATTTTAGTCTGTACTACAAAGCCATAGTGGTCAAGACAGCATGGTACTGGCACAAAAACAGAGACATACACACTTGGAATCGAATCGAAAACCAAGAAATGAAACTAACATCTTACAACCACCTAATCTTCGATAAACCAAACAAGAACATACCTTGGGGGAATGACTCCCTATTCAATAAACGGTGTTGGGAGAACTGGATGTCTACATGTAAAAGACTGAAACTGGACCCACACCTTTCCCCACTCACAAAAATTGATTCAAGATGGATAAAGGACTTAAACTTAAGGCATGAAACAATAAAAATCCTCTAAGAAAGCATAGGAAAAACAATGGAAGATATTGGCCTGGGGAAAGACTTCATGAAGAAGACTGCCATGGCAATTGCAACAACAACAAAAATAAACAAATGGGACTTCATTAAAATGAAAAGCTTCTGTACAGCTAAGGAGACAATAACCAAAGCAAAGAGACAACCTACACAATGGGAAAGGATATTTGCATATTTTCAATCAGACAAAAGCTTGATAACTAGGATCTATAGAGAACTCAAATTAATCCACATGAAAAAAGCCAACAATCCCATATATCAATGGGCAAGAGACATGAATAGAACCTTGTCTAAAGATGACAGATGAATGGCTAACAAACATATGAAAAAATGTTCATCATCTCTATATATTAGAGAAATGCAATCAAAACAACCCTGAGATATCATCTAACACCAGCGAGAATGACCCACATCACAAAATCTCAAAACTGCAGATGCTGGCGTGGATGTGGAGAGAAGGGAACACTCTTGCACTGCTGGTGGGACTGCAAACTAGTACAACCTTTCTGGAAGGAAGTATGGAGAAACCTCAAAGCACTCAAGCTAGACCTCCCATTTGATCCTGCAATCCCATTACTGGGCATCTACCCAGAAGGAAAAAAATCCTTTTATCATAAGGACACTTGTACTAGACTGTTTACTGCAGCTCAATTTACAATCGCCAAAATGTGGAAACAGCCTAAATGCCCACCAACCCAGGAATGGATTAACGAGCTGTGGTATATGTATACCATGGAATACTATTCAGCTATTAAAAAAATGGAGACTTTACATCCTTCGTATTAACCTGGATGGAAGTGGAAGACATTATTCTTAGTAAAGCATCACAAGAATGGAGAAGCATGAATCCTATGTACTCAATTTTGATATGAGTACAATTAATGACAATTAAGGTTATGGGGGGAGGAAAAGCAGAAAGAGGGACGGAGGGAGGGGGTTGGGGCCTTGGCGTGTGTCACACTTTATGGTAGCAAGACATGATTGCAAGAGGGACTTTGCCTAACAATTGCAATCAGTGTAACCTGGTTTATTGTACCCTCAATGAATCCCCAACTATAAATATATATATATACATATATAAAAGAAAAAAAGAAGAAAAGAACATGTGATCCCATCTCAGCGTGGGAAAGGGACTTGAAGAGAAATTTCTCTAAAGAAGACAGATGCACAATCTCAAAACACATGAAAAAAAGCTCATCATCCTTAATCATCAGAGAAATGGAAATCAAAACTACTTTGAGATACCACCTAACCCCAGTAAGAGTAGCCCGCATAACAAAATCCCAAAACCAGAGATGTTGGCATGGATGTGGAGAAAAGGGCACACTTCTACACTGCTGGTAGAAATGTACACTAATACATTCCTTCTGGAAGGATGTTTGGAGAATACTTAGAGATCTAAATATAGACCTGCCATTCGATCCTATAATTCCTTTACTAGGTTTACCCCAAAGACCAAAAGTCACAATATAATAAAGACATCTGTACCAGAATGTTTATTGCAGCCCAATTCATAATCGCTAAGTCATGGAAGAAGCCCAAGTGTCCATCGACCCACGAATGGACTAGCAAATTGTGGTACATGTATACCATGGAATATTATGCAGCCTTAAAGAAAGATGGAGACTTTACCTCTTTCATGTTTACATGGATGGAGCTGGAACATATTCTTCTTAGCAAAGTATCTCAGGAATGGAAGAAAAAGTATCCAATGTACTCAGCCCTACTATGAAGCTAAATTATAGCTTTCACATGAAGGCTATAACCCAACTATAGCACAAGACTATGGGGAAAGGGCCAAGGAAGGGGAAGGGAGGGGGGAGGTCATGGTGGAGGGAGGGTAATGGGTGGGGCCACATCTACGGTGCATCTTAGAATGGGTACTGGCGAAACTTACTAAATGCAGAACACAAATGCCTACATACAGTAACTAAGAAAATGCCATGACGGCTATGTTGAACAGTTTGATGAGAATATTTCAGATTTTGTATGAAACAGGCACATTGTACCCCTTGATTGCACTAATGTACACAGCTATGATTTAACAATAAAAAAAATTAAAAAATAAAATTAAGTTATAAAAGAAAAAAAGATGCAACAAGCACAATACAGGTGTGCCATATTCAAAGTTGGATTTTAAAATGAATGTTAGGTGGCATTGTATCAACAGATTGAAGGTGAATTTCTTCTAAATGGGCAGCTACATTCTGCTATTTCTAAGAATTTTTTTAATTTAATACTTTTTAGCAACAAATTACAGAGGAGAACAGGTCTGTCTTCACAAATATTTTAATCATAAAACTCTCTTTTGGATATTTTATGCTGCCCTCTAATTTCCTTTAGTCTTTTAAATACAATGTGGTTAAATTTTTGTTCAGCTCCAAGATCTGCCACTTTGGTGTCAGGATTTTATCCCAAGTTACTGCTTTGAGAGAAATTTGACTGACTTGTCTATTTAAAATATAATCATAATGGTGGCTATTTACTGAACAGTTGCTATGTAAAGCACTACTCTAAATACTTTACATGAAATATTTAAACCTCAAACAATCCCATGAGGTAGCTATTATTATTATCTCCATGATACAGTAATGGCTCTCAAACTTTGTAGATTCAGAACCCCATTACACTCAGCAAAAAAAAAAAAAATCACTGAGGAGCCCAAAAAGCTTTTGTTTTTGTTAGTTGTGTTAATTGGTATTTATTATATTCAAACTGCAACTAAGAATTTGTATGTTATTTCATTTAAAATAAAATTCCATTATAGGTTAACATAAACATAATTACAATATATATAACTATAGATTTCAAAAAAATAGTGAAACTACTGGTATTGTTTTATACTTTTGAAATGACCTTATTACATGGCTAACAAAAATGACATCTGGATTCTCACATTTGCTTTCACATTCAATATGCTGCAATGTCATATGTGGCACAGCCTCTGGCAAATCACTGGGTGCTCATGATAGAATGAGAGTAAAAAAAGACAAAAAATACCTTGGTGTTCTTATAAAAATAGTTTTAACCTTATGGATCTCCAAAAAGGTCACAGGACCCCACAGATCCTAGTCCATACAAAAAATGCAAGAACTGACTGCAAGTATTCAAGGACGCAGAATATTCCTGAACATTTTAATGTGAATCAATGAGAAAGCCACTAACTTTTCAGGAACACACTGAATTCCAAGTACTATGCACCCACATTTCTGGCAGAATAGAAGAAAAATATTCATCAAATTCCCAAAATAAACCGATGTTCGGGCATACGTTTTGTTTCAATTAGCATTCCCCATCACCATATTTTTTCTCTATGACATTGTCACCAACTGCCTAGATTGAAATTAGGTGATTGCTCTCATTTATGCCTTTGGGCATAAATGTATGCCTTATACACTAAAATCTTGAAGAAAAGATTCAATTAATCATCAAGCTTTCCTGCTTCTGGTGGACCCCAAGAGTAAGCCCGGTGGCGATCTGGTGTGTACGAGGGAAACAGGTTTGCTCCCCCAAGGAGGCCCAGGCCCATTCTCTCCACACACAGAGGCTTCCTGACGGGTCACCCACCCACAGAAGCCACGACAATACCGAGCGCCAGGTGCGCCTGCCGTGTGGGCAGATGGGGACACCAGTGGCAGCAGTCCCTGAGTAACGGTTAAATTAATTAGCCTTTCCAAAGCAGATCATTTAATTACTCATCCCCCTCAGACATTCAGGGTGGGAGCAGATTTTAGAGAACCTTTCAGATCCACAACGCAGATGAAAGAAACTTCTAATACTTTTTCCAGTATATATCAGTATTGCCCCAAAACTTTACAACACTAACAATAAAAAAAAAATCACTCATTTATCACATGCTTTATGGAACTCTATTAACATCCATAACACATAAAGATCAGTGAGTTGAAAGTGCATTCTAAATTGCTGACCTTTAAATGATTTTGTGCAGCTATAGCTAAGAGTCAAGTCTGCAGGAAGTCTGTAGGAAACTCAACAGGGTTTACACATCCCCTCTACTGACTCTGGGAGACAATGGGAGTTTAATAATGTGCTATGCTGATTAAGAAATGCCTCCTGACTCCCACCAAAATTAACAGAGACTGTTTAAAAAATATGGTGTGCTGGATACAGAGATAATTAGTAAAAGCAAACAAAACCCTCATTTTAGTTGTCTACCAAAGATAGTCTCTTTAACTTGAGGCAAGATTATAATCTGCCTTCACCCACGTTCAACATCAGAAGTTAATCCAATGCCCCAGAATTTGACAAAACATGCTAATAAAACTACACAAATTACCTATAATCCCTTCTACTACGGCCATACATGTAGTATTTTGAACACTTTAGATGTACATGAAGTACACGTGTTAGTAAACAAATAAACCAATTAAGAACTTGTCTCCTATATTTCTGCTTATAACTTTTAGCTTTCCCTAGAATAAAACATGCTTTCATTCCCAAAATTTTGATAAAGCTAAGAATCTTGAATTTCACACAATACCAAATTAAAGCAGTCTTATTTTCTCCTCCTCCTCTCTGTCCAATACAGAATGAAATCTCAAGGCTCTCCTACCCAGTGTTTTTACATATTTTAGAACCAAAATTTCTGCTTTTAAATACAGGAATTTCTAGTCTTAACTCTTATGATAACTTTTTCCTTAAGTGTAAAGTCAGTTCAAAGACATCATATATATTTTTTCGAAATCGGTGAAGAACCATTTAATTTCTTAATTTTCATTTGTGTAAAAGCCTGTCTGCTGAACAGCCATTCCTTGTCTCCATGTTTTCTAAGAAACTTAGAATTCCTTATGCCTTCACATGTAACCCACCAATATTTCCAAAGCTTTTTTTTTTTTGTGATTTTTGGCCAGGGCTGGGTTTGAACCCGCCACCTCCAGCATATGGGACCGGTGCCCTACTCCTTGAGCCACAGGCGCTGCCCCAACCCACCAATATTTCTTCTCTTCGTATTAAAATTTCACTAAAAAGAAATCTAGGCTTGTGTTATGTCTGATAATTAAGAAAAACTTTTTAAAAGAACAGATTACTAATGTTCAAATTGTTCCATCAATTTTGATAACATTCAAAACCATGAATGAAATACATGTAGCGTAATATGGAAGGAGAATTCCTGTCTCTGAAGGAGCGTTACATACCTATGAGCACATGTAACAGCCCTTATGTGGCAACTAATTTAGTTTCCACGGCTTTCAATTATCAATTGCCCTGAAATCTCATTTTGTCTCTATTTAGACAAAAGCCCAAAAAACAGAGCATGTGAGGAGACCCAAGCCATCTGTCTAGGCTCAGAAAAGGAAGGCTTTTGAGTTTCAAGCAGAAGTTGAAAGAGGTATCGGCGGAAGCCTTGTTGGACTGAACACAGCCAAGTTTATACACTAAAGCCTCCTTTTTTCATCTGATTTATCAGATGAATCACACAGACATGAGGGTGACTTCAGCTCATCAAAATGGTGATTGTTAGGACAGACTGGAAATACCATCCATTCCTCCCACAGATACTAATATTATGCTGCTTACTATGTTGGAGGCACTTTAAAGGAAGATACGATGATGAGTAAGCTTCAACCCCTGTAGTCAGGGAGCATGCTGTCTCCAAAACCAGATAATATGTCTACATTCTGTGTTATGGGTTGAAAAGTATCTCCCCAAATTCATGTGCTACCCCTAGTATGTCAGAATGTGGCCTGATTTGGAAATGAAGGGCTTTACTGAAGTGACTGCATTAAAATGAGGTCCTCAGGGTGGGCTCTGATCCTAGATGACTAGAGTTTTTATTCAAAGGGAAAATTTGAAGATAGACTCCCATACAAGAGACCACCACATGAGGACGAAAGCATTAATTGAGGTGATGGTTCTACAAGCTGAGGAAAAACAAAAATTGTAAGCAAACCACCAGAAGGTAGGAGAGAGGCAGGGAAGAGATTTTCTCTCAAGCCCTCAGGGGCAAACCAGCCTTGTGAACAAACACACCTTGGACTTCTAGCCTGCAGAACTGAAGACAAACTTCTGTCGTTTAAACCATTCCATGTACAGTACTTTGTTCTGACAGCCCTAGCAAACTAATGTATCCTGATATATTTTAACAAAAATCTATCAAGTCTGTATGTTTGTATATAATCCATCTCTGTACACAAAGGTACAGATACATGGTACATTTGTAGCTTAGTAAAACGTAACAGGGGCCCCGAGCAAAAAGTGTGATGCATTTTCAGTAGAGGGAGTGTTTAATAATGACCAAGAGAATCAAGAAAGTCTTTATAGAGGAAATGGCTGTCATATTTCACAAACTTAAGACCCTTGAAAAGTTAGCAGGCAAACATGAAAACTATAGAACTACGTAGTATAAACTCTGTATTACAGAGTAGGTTTTTTAACCTAAGGAACTCAATTCTATTTCTTTTTCTTGTCATTTCTTAAGAATTTGAGAAGACCATATGAATGATTCAAACGGCACACTCGATAGTGAACCCTCCACCGGCATCAATCATCTTAGCCTGGAGAGTGTTTTTAGCACTTCCATCCTCATGCTCTTTTTACTAAGCCTACTGTGATGCCCACTATGAGACGCTATTTTGGTGCTCTGTAAAGAGAATAATGACTTAGTTGGCCTTCCAGGATGGGGATGGTTTGCAAGTATACTCTCTGCCCGCATTTCTGGGGCATACGTTGGCGACTTGTGGTTAGTGAGAAGTTAGGTGACCTAGAGTTATGGAACTAGATCTGCTGGAGTCCTTAACCATAACCAAGCTCTCATTAACTCAGGTCTCTACCCAACTGAGCCATTATTAAGCTTCAAGAATACTATACATTTACTGATTCATGTAAACCATTCAACTTAACAGCCTTCTCTAAAGCATTTGGTAGGAGTAATCTGATGCTTTGATCACCTGCCAATTCATTTTTGAGTCCGTGACCTGTCAGAATGAAGCTCACCCACTTTCCTCTCAAAATTATTTTCACCATTGAGCTGCATGTCCTGATTACATTCTTTTTTCTAATCTTTTCAGGGACATATGAGTTTTGTTTCTCCCGGTTGCAAGTAACAGAAACAAACTCTGGTTAGAGTAAGAAAGATGAGGCATTTTATCTAATGTGTTACGATACTTCAGAAGGAACTACACTACCAAGACCGAGGCAAGGCAGGAGCCAGACAATCTACCGGGGCCTCTGTGGCCCCTTTTGTACCTCTTCACAAGGTACTTCCACGATCATCCCCTGGGTGACCCCTGGGACAACTGGTTTCTATTCCGTCAGTTCCACATTTTACATTCCTGGGAGTATGATCTAGCTTAGGTGAGATGCACATTCTGAACTGACCAGCTGGGCCCAGGGCAGAGTCATAGGGCACAGTCTTACACACACTCCTGCCCTTCATGGGCGGGGAACTGTTCTAAAGGAAGGAAACTGGGGACACCACACGGACCGTCCATTCTTTGAAAAATGCTTTTCATATATTTCCAAATTAATTCTTACTTGGACCTGTAGCTGAAAACAATCAAGTAACTTTGCGGGGAGGGTTACCTCCATCCTTTCTGTGTTTTTGCAGTTGGACTAACACCATTTGAGGTTTTCCATTAAAATACTTAACTGGCCTTGATCCTGTGTCTTGCCCCCTCCGCTATCACTGTATATTGAGCACCTTCCAGAACACTCACCTGGCCTTTAGCCCACCTGTGGCTTTCTGTGCACTGTCCACTGTCTCCGCCCTCAGCACACTTCTTATGGAGCACATTCCTAGGAAGGTCATCGACTGTGAAACGCTGTGTAAAAGTTCACACAGTAAGTACAATACCAGAGCCAGGAGCGCAGCTCTTAGGAGACACCCAAACAAATCACAAAGTATCTTCCTCTCCTATTCCTCCCTGTCCTTCACATCATTACTGGTAAGACTGTTGAAAACAACAAGAAAACGGTCACTTTTAAAGAATGCCAACTTTAAAGGATAAAAGAGAAATTCAAACTTCTTTTGTTTTTTAAGTCAGGGTCTCTCTCTGTCTAAAAAAAAAAAAAAAAACAAATTCTCAGATATTTAACCATCTAGGACAGGTGTCCCAAACTTTTTAAACAGGGGGTCAATTCACTGTCCCTCAGACCTTGGAGGGCTGGACTATAGTTTAAAAAAAAAAAAAAACTATGAACAAATTCCTATGCACACTGCACATATCTTATTTTGAAGTAAAAAACAAAACTGGAACAAATACAATCACACCACTTCACGTGGCCGGCGGGCTGCAGTTTGAGGACGCCTGATCTAGGATATTCCGAACAGGGGCAAAAGTGTTTGAAGAAATAGGAGAGCAACTAGTAAGCAGACAGCAGCAGATCTTTCTGCAAAATAATAACAGCACAACAACACAGGCCAGAAAAATTAATTCTGTCAAAACAGATCATTGCAACCTTTGTGTTTATATGTAAATAAATCTAAGCATTTATAATTATCGTGTTTCACTGAGACACTGAGGCAGGAAAAACATCAAGAAATGAAGGTATTGGGCGGTGCCTGTGGCTCAGTGAGTAGGGCGCCGGCCCCATATGCCGAGGGTGGCGGGTTCAAACCCAGCCCCAGCCAAATTGCAACCAAAAAATAGCTGGGCGTTGTGGCAGGCGCCTGTAGTCCCAAGCTGCTCGGGAGGCTGAGGCAAGAGAATCGCGTAAGCCCAAGAGTTAGAGGTTGCTGTGAGCTGTGTGATGCCACGGCACTCTACCTGAGGGTGGTATGTGAGACTCTGTCTCTATAAAAAAAAAAAAAAGAAAGAAATGAAGGTATCTTTTGTATCTTAAAACAGGAAAGGGGAAAGGCAAAGCACCAACAAAAGCCACTTTCTGAAGGACAAGAGATGCCTGTCATGCCTGGAGGCCGATGACAGCTGGAGTGGTGAGCAACAGTCTTTGAACATATTTTGGTTACATATAAGATAAAAGAAGATAATAATAATTAACGTTCATATAGTAATTATATTCTAAGTGCTTTAGTTAGTTATTAACACGTTTAATTCTCTCTCCAACCGTGAGGGAGGCACTATTATTATTCCCATTTTACAGATAATGAAAATAAGGTACAGAGAGATTACACATGTTCCCCCAACGTCCCAGAGCTAGTAACTGATGACAGCAGCATCTGGGCACAGGCATGCTTGGTTCCAAATTCCTCATCCTTAACCTTATGATTCTAATTGGAGTTATGATTTTTACATTGCATGTGGCTTTTCAGTAAAATGGATGCTAAGAAACATCTATATGAATTTCACGGGAAGCTCTCAAAATCTATTTTAACTCTTCTTGGGAGGCACACAACTGGATAGGCAGAATAGAGGTGCAGTTAAGGAACAGATGCAAGAGACAGACTGCTTGCTCCTGGCATTCAGAATCCTAGCCCTTCCCCTTGCTAGTACATTGAGCTAGGAGAAGTCGCTTACCCTCTCTACGTTAGATTGCATCATTATTTACAAACATGAGCTGCCCTTTTCTATGGAGGGATTTTATTTCCCCATCCCACTGATACCAGGCTTACCACATAACTTGCTTTGGCCAAGGAAGCACACATAGAAAAAACCCATATGCAACTTCTGAGCAGGAACTCTAAGAGCCAAGACAAGATATGCTCTGCTATCTTCTTTCGTTATAATCGGCAATGGTCAAGAACAAGGTGGGTCCTAGATGAACATGCCTTGGAGCAGAGCAGCTAACCCATCAGACCTCTAGTAGAATAAGAAGTGCAGCATTGTTGTGAAGCTCCACTACAACGTGGAGGCTGTCTGTCACCGTAACAGAACTGATTCATGTACTCTCTGTATATGTCCTTAACGTCCTACCGGCTCCTAGAGTGGTTGTGAGCATTAAATGAGTAATTTTTTAAAGCCTATAGAATAGTGGCTGCTACTGATACACTCCCTAGAAATGTTAATTCCTATAATTCTTTTCATATGTAAATGGAAGGGTATAAGTATTAATGTGACAGATACATTAAGTACCTAAAGAGTACAGTTAGAGAAAAGAATGCTAGCAGAAACATTCGCAATACTAATAAAATCAAATGCTTTTCTGGTTCTCAAGTCCTTTCAGCTCAGTTGCCATGTTATACCAGATACCCTTTGGACATTTTTGCAAACAGCTTTTCTTCAATGCACCTTCTCAATCCAGTAATCTCATATTTGTTTGCATGTAAGTCAGGGTTTCAGTCATATTGCTGACCCAAAGGCTCCAAATAGTTTTCCTTCCACAAAATCTGGTAAGTTACTTTGGCAATGAATATATTCCTTTTTCTCCTTTTTCTCTTTTCCCTTAAACTCCCTTTTTTGAAGCCGAAGTTAAACACCGGTTTTCCCATTTGTGGAACATAATTTTAGTGAGATGTTAATAGCTGTCGTCTCTTTGTTTTTATGGATGAAGAATTAAAGATCACCTTAACAAGTTCCTTTGTTCTTTGAGTTTTGACAGTCTTCAATTTACTAATGTGCATATTTTTAAAGCAAAGCAGCTTGCCAGTTAATGTTCCACACAACTTGTTTTCGGGGGTACCTGCTGACAATTTCAAGTATGTTGTAATAAGCAGGTATTGAGACATCTTATACCCAAGGGAAAGACATTGTGAGGCTCTCTCCAAACTATCTTAAAAATTATAAACTACTAAAGCAGGAGACCAAAGAGGTCTATGACACCAATATCCTTATTTTGGAGATGAAGAAATAGAGGCTCAAAGAGGTTGAGCATATTGCTGAGAAAAATTAAAGTGAGTTAAAGAGCAAAACCCAAACTAGAACGCAGTCAACATTCATGGGTTCCAACTAGTCCTATTTAGTAGGGTTGATTGTGTTTAAAAAGAAAGCACACGGAAACATGAGTACATCTAGATAGACAGAAAAACCTGCTAAAAAACAACCAACCAATTCACACCATGTTACTTACATCTTACTGTGCTTTAATCTGGTCCATTCACAAAAGCCAAAGGGGTTACTGAGCAAGGTGACACGGAGAGACTCATCTCATTAAGGTCATTTGTGAAGAGGTTGATAAGGCTGAGTCAGTATTATGGCTTATCTATGCTACGATACAAAATAAACCTCGAGTTACTATACCAAAAAGCTTTATTTGATATTTACTTGCTGTATAAATAACTCACTAGCTATCTGTTCTGAAACAATGACCAGAATGTCTATCATCTCCAACAAAAACCTGAATGAAATAGGCAAGAGGATGGGTCTTCAGAAAGTAAAAAAAAAAAAAAATCTAAAGCTGCTACTGTTACTGGTGGCAAATAAAACTGAAATTTATTCTCAGCACTTATCATTTTAATGATCTCAAAATCTACTTCTCTAAAAGAAATGTACCAGAGAATAATAAATGTTACGAGAAAAAAATAGGGACATTTAAATTGTTCAGGAATTTGTTCCTTTCAACTTTATTCCAGCAAGCCCAAAAGAAAAACGTTTCCTAAAGCTTTGTGTGGCATCTAGAAAAATCACTCCCCCTGTAACTAAATAGGTACAGAAAGGATGTACTTTTTTAGTGGATAATGGTAAAACTGAGAATTGTAACTTATGACATTCTTGATCACAAAAACCTTCTGTGTTTTCTCTGCTTTTTGACAAGTTCTCCTATTTAAAAAACAAAAGAGAAAACAAAACAACACAAAGAGAAAAGGATTCTGCGGGCACCTATATACAAGAAAAATCAATATTCAAGTGACAGAGCCTGGAACCACGGGTACATCTATCGTCCTGAGGCTGAGGTAGGAGGATTACTTGAGCCCAGGAGTTTGACGCCAGACTGGGCGATGTAGTGAGATCCTGCCTCTAAAAAAAATAAATTTTCAAAAATCTTTAAATGTCACAATAAAGAACAGATATTGTCACAGACAGGAATTCCATTGAAGGAAAATACTATGTCTGCTTTGAAGAAGGGCTCAATCTGTTTAAAAGAAAAAAATATTTACTGATAGATAAAGTTAGAATCTGCAACACATTCGAAAGACCTAAGGCAAACCAACTAGCAATGGGTTGGAATCCGGAAAGAAAACCAGCAACAGACTCACTCGCTGATGTAGAACGTCTTTAGCACAATTCAGTAAGATTGATGTATGTGACACCTTGATAAATTAAAGAAACAGAAAACACTGTCACAAAAAGAAAAGGAAGAAAGGAAGGAAATTCCCTAACCATGCCATAAAAGATGGATAAGAAAGTTTAAAAGAATATAAGCACTGATTAAAGGTAAGCAAGAAAAACAAGATAGGCTCTATCTGGCTAAGCCCTCACTGCAAATGCCTATTACATTGTTTCCTTTGGCACTGACTACAAGACAGCCTCATCCTATGTCTAATAATACTATTATTTATAAAAGAGAAGAAAAACATCTTGATAAGAATATCTAAATGGCAAAAAGTCTCCTTCTATATAATCTGAGTGCCCAGATGAAAAAGAAATCCTTTCTAAAGTAATAACAATTACAAAGCAACCAGTTAACAAGATAAGTGCTTGCAGGAGGAGCCTCCCTGAATCCGTTCAACCCACTGGCTTCTCTGTTACAAGAGTCCAGGAACGGATAACTGCTGCTTCCTGGAAAAACCTGCAGTCCTGTAAAACTCAGCCCATGCCACCACATGGCTGGCAGAGAAGAAAACACTAAAGAAAAGCAGAAAGTCCAGAGAGAAAGAGGGAACAACTGATGGGAAAACTCCTTATAGTTCTTCATTTATTTAACATCATATTCATCGACTTATTACATGTAAGTCAGCTGGAAGACAGAGCTTTGGAAAACAGACACAGATATGCCCACTGCCCTCAAAAATACCCATTTTTTTTTTACAAGCATAAATATAGCATCCAACTCTATAGTTATATTTCTAACTGGCCAGTTTTTCTATATTATTTTGCTGACACACAAATATACAGGATTAATAAGAAAAACAAAAATATTTTCTCAAGTCCAAGTTTATACTCAATCTCTTAAATATAGATACTTCCTATTTCATAATTTCATATATATAGTATGTGCACTTAACTACATTTAAATACCAACCATGTCATATACTAAATGCAGTCTGATGAAGTATTTCAAAGTCTATGTCAATAATTTGCTAGAGTTGGAAAACAGCAAAAAGTTCTAACACAGCTAGTACCTTATTAAGCCATTACTCCATGGTAGCTATTATCCCGTCTAATTCACATGCATTATTTTATTGAATCCTTACCAATCTCCCCTTTTTATAGATGAGGAATTAGAATTTCCAACCAAATATTCCATACTCTGAACCACTACATCACACTCCTTCTAACCACATACCGATAGAGGTGATTTATTTGGAACTTAATTAGTTGTTGGATGTTAATGGAAATTCTACTTTGCAGCAGAATCATCATCACACCAACAATAACCCCAAGAATCCGTCAAGACTGTGGCAAGATGAGCCAGACAATAAGCCTAAAAGCTGGGAGCAGACAAGAGCTCCAAGGCAGAGCAGATACTCGGGAGCCCTGTTCATCAGAGCTCAAGGGAGGAGGTCAGGCAGGTGATTCAGAGAAGCGTGTTGTGACCTGGCATGGCTACAACTTCCACATGGGGGAAGCCCAGAATGTCAGGAAAGCCTGTCACTTGAGTGTCAGGAAGGGGATTTTCCAGCCTTGCATCAGTCAGTGAAGGATTTAAGTTTCAGTGACAGAGCTCCAATTTCTGAAAGGTCTGAAGACCATGATGTAAGACCTGTAGATAAACTAAAGTAGATGGCAGGATTTCAAGGCATCCATACGGCACAGGGTAAATCAGCAAGAGAGACAATCTGAACACACAAAGAGGTGCTTTTATGTTTACTTACCAATAAAACCCACAGTCGTGAAACAAAATGTGCTAGTAAACTACTCTGCTCAAACTATGGGGTCCTAAGTTCTCTGGCTCCTGACAGGTCTGCCTTGAAACTTGGCAGGTTTAGTTCCCGGCCCCACCGATTCTTCCTAAGGAATAAGCCAGCTCTTGGAACATTCACTCCAGTACAGAGCTCTTCGTGTTCATTAACGTGTTGCTCCTATCTAAAGAAGCATGTCAGGAATAAAATCTAAGTTCATTTTCAGTTCCGTCTCTCGGCTCCAGAGTTAGAGTTAAACCGTATGGATGCCGTTGCGACTTTCTAGGCACCGATTTTTACAGGAAATGTATTCATCCTAGTGGGAGGCAAGAGAAGGATGGACATAAAATTTTACTTAAAATAAAGTTTCAAAGAATGACTTTGCTTTTTAAGAAGAGTGGCATGGAATACACAAAGGAATAAACATATTTAGAGTTAATGCTTAAGGAAGGATTGTATGAATATAGACACAAAGCCTTAAGGCCAGTTAACAGCTAGGGGTGTAAGTAGAGACAGATTGACCTCGTCCTACTCAGTGCAGAGCTCAGTACACATCAGGTCCCCAGGAGAGGCTTACTGAACCGACTCGGCTGGACAGCTGAGTCTCAGACTCTTATCTTCAAACTTCTAATACAGTTAGACCTCATTCCACATTACGAACTGGCCTCACTAAAATATATTTTCAACCCCACACTCAATATGTGTAGATCTTTCACACTCATGGCCACACTTGTAGAAATGTGCGTCTCCAATACACATGTTCCTAGCTGAGGTTACACAAGGCGAAACTCTGCAGCTCTCACAATGTCAAGTGTCCTTTTTATAATCTATTCAGCAACGCATTTTTTTTGTACTTTTCTGATTTTTGTTGGTGATCCTGTTGATTAAAATGATCCCCAACCACAGTGCTGAGGTGCTGTCTTGGTCTTCCCAGACACGAAAAGGCTGTGGTATGTCTAGAGATAAAACACATGTGTGAGACAAGCTGCTGACAGGTTATAGTGCTGTTGGTTATGAGTTCAACACTAATAAATCAATAAAGTCTTTTTAAACAGAAACACAAATAAAACAAAGTAATATATTCACTGGTAAGTGAGTAAGTTAAGTACTATATTCACAAAAATACTGTGAAGAGGCTCATGGGAACCTAGCCCTGCACCTCCTGCAGGAGCAACGGTTCTGTTTTCCACAATTCAGTGTTGAGGGTGACTTCACAGAACGTAACTACCATGAACAAGGAGAAGTGAGCGTACGTGCCCCAGTTCTTAGGTTCTGAAAAGATGAAGGTTGAAAACCTGGTGAAGTAGGAACTTGAGGAATTTTATGCACCTAAATAAAAGCAAAAAGAGTCTTCTCTTAAGGCGTTTGACAAACAGCACAATTATAAATATAAACTCAGACCCATTATATCTCCTAGGAGATAACAGGAAAAATAAAATTTCACTTAAATATATCACTTAGGAAAAGCATATTGCATTAAGATAGCATTTATAAATAATCACTCAAAAGGCATCTGGAACATACAACAGGTTAACAAGGTCAGAAAAAACGCTATCAACTTTACTAATTAGAAAAGCACAACCTTTTATTCATAAGCCCTTCAAATAAATCCAACTAAAGTGGCAGTTCATATTTGAGCGTATCAGTGACAAGTCTATTACCTCTAAAGATTTCAATTACAAAGCTGTCCTGACAGAAACAAACACAGGGTTTTAACACAAAGCCTGCCTAAGAGTAAAAACTCACCAAGAAATGCTATTTGCTAAATCTAGAAAAATTTTCTTTAGCAATCATCAATGTACAGCTAATGTTTTTTGTAAAGCTATACCTTAATTATGATAAACAAATTATGATATTCCTAAGCAGAGAGATCTATTTTTCCATTTTGTATACAAGTATAACAAAGTAACTTTTTCTTGGTATAATTAAGATCACTTTAATTCAGATCTCATTTATTCTGAACCAAGAGCCTAAACAGGTATTTTTGTTCTATAAAAAACATGTATTGGAATAAAAGGCTGATAAAATGATAAATTATATTAAAAGAGACTGAAGTTTTAGAACACTGTATTAAGAATTTAAGAGAAAAACATTAAGACCATGAAAGCGCCCATTGACATACGACTTATTTATTCATTCAATATTCATTAATCCTACACATTTATTGAGTTCTGCCCTGGGCCAGCTATCAGGAATCCCCAGGAGAATCCCACACGGAACAGCCTTTCTGAAGCTCACCATCTAGTAGGTGAGACAGACACGTAAACAAATGCATTCCAAGGTCATAAAGACAACTGAAGATGTTACTGCAAAGAAAAACGTTACTGAGGAAAAGGCTAGAGCTTTGAAAATAACCTTTAAAACGGTGCCTCATCTTGACACTGAGGGCTCCTCCTGGGGCCACTTTACCAACTCAGCTCTAGTTCAAAGGAAAAGTTGAAAGATGTAACCAACTACAATTCCAAGGAGGTGGCAGAGAGACCTCCCTAATTCACACTGGATTGTATCAGAACCTCTCACCCTCAAGTAGCTTTTGCCATCCAAACCTTAACTACTCAAAAGTCAGCAAGTTAACCAGAGTGGAAGTTCTGACCAGAGGGTCCCTGCCGAGACGGGCAGTGGGAGAAGAGCTCCAGCCCCAGCCAGGAGAGCTGTCAGAACACCATTTCCCCTATCTTGAGGTCAGGAAAGTGACACTTCAGTTGTATTAGCACCTATTTTATCCCTTTCTCATCTCGTTCTGCTTACAATACAATACATATGTGATTATATGCCCTTTCCCTGGTGTAGGATCTCAACAGCTCATATGCTTAAGGTTCCTGCAGAGAAAAAGGATCCATTGACAGAACTCAACCTCCCAGGCAAGCCACTGCCACGGAAGGAGCCACAACTCACCAGCTGGCAAGATCAGGTGACTGACTGCCAGGCTCCAGGTGCCTCCGGGCCTGCAGGGCTCTCTCTGCACCTAACTGTGGAAGGGTCTCTGACTTGTGGGTAAGTAAAGAAGCTCCTTCCACGAAAGGACCTGTATCCCTCTTCTCAAACACAGATTTGCCATTATCTTTGTGCTCTGCATTTTTTCTCTTTCAATCAGTACCATCCAGCACTAAACATGTGTCTAGAACAGCAGTTCTCAACCTGCGGGTCACTACCCACTGGAACTGTATTAAAGGGTTGTGGCATTAGAAGAACCAGTTGTCTAGGCTCACCTAAACAAATTCCAGAAAAACCTCCAAAATCTTTTTAAACAACCTTACCAGGTACACTGCCAAAGCAAAGTATTCTTTATTTTCAAATGAAAAGGAAATAGGTTAACTTCTCAACTAGCACCATTCTTCCCTACATATGTTCCATAAAGCCACATTACACAAGAACGTTTAAAAAAACATATAAAATACAACATGAGAGGCCAAGGTCTTGCTTCCAGCTCTACCATGTATATTACCTTGTAATGTATCTTCTAGTATAGATTCATAACCAACCCCAAGTCCTTTAGGAGGTGGGTCTGTTATACATAAAATCCCTAAACGTTAAAACAGGATTCAAAATACTGCTGCACGGTCAGTCATGCTGGATTCCCATAAATAGTAATTTTTCTACCTGCCAATCAAATTAATTGGCCAAATTCACTTATCGTTATCAATTTAATACATTATGTGCTGGCATCTTCCAAAATATGTTCACTTAGTATATTTACTAGAAAGAATTTTTTTTTTTGCCGTTTTTGGCCAGGGCTGACTTTGAACCTGCCACCTCCGGTATATGGGGCCGGCACCCTACTCCTTTGAGCCACAGGTGCAGCCCTAGAAAGAATTTTTTTTTTTGTAGAGACAGAGTCCCATGGCGTCACAGCTCACAGCAACCTCCAATTCCTGGGCTTAGGCCATTCTCTTGCCTCAGCCTCCTGAGTAGCTGGGACTACAGGTGCCTTCCACAACACCTGGCTATTTTTTTATTGCAGTTTGGCCAGAGCCAGGTTTGAACCCGCTACCCTCAGTATATGGGGCTGACACCCTACCCACTGAGCCACAGGCGTCACCCTACTACCCTGTTTCCCCGAAAATATATTTTAAGGTGTGCTCCCAAAGATGCACTAGGTCTTATTTTCAGGGGATGTCTTATCTTTCCTGTAAATAGGTCTTATTTTCAGAGGATGGCTTATTTTCGGGGAAACGGGGTAGAAAGAATTTTTAATGAGCAGCTGCCTCAAAATTAATGTGCATCACTTACACTATAAAGTTACAAGCTAAACCCCACTGCAACAGTTACGCTAAATAGCTCAAACTGCAAAAGATAGCCAAACTCCCGCTGACGGCCCATTTATCAGACCAGTATGTACATCAACAAATCTCCAAGAGTGTAAAATAAATAGTTCCGCTCCTAATGCATATCAGATAATATATTCTAGGAAATACTATACCATGGAATCCTAGCAAATTAAAGAACCCTATCATTACCTCATTTCTTCCTGTATATTCTTAACCTTTTCTATTATAGAATCAGACTATGTGACAATCAAGCTATTTGTTTGCACCAGCTAAGTTTCAATTTTTTCCTACACCTTAAAAATCTTAAATCGAAGTATTATTTTTATGGTGCATTATCTAATTTCCTTCAGACTCCTTCATTTATGCACTGAATTCCAAAGAGTTTTTGAAAGAAGCCAAAATAAGTTAAATAAAATTAAAACGCTGCTTTGCCAAAAAAAATTTTTTTTAATCGAAATCAGGTATAATTGAAAGAAAATGATTATACATCTTGCTAGCGCTTGTTCCACTTTTGAGAACAAATGTTCAGAATTACCTAGGGGACGTTTCCATCTGCTTCTCTCAGTCTGGTATCTGAGCTTTAGCTTTAATTATTATATGTAGGGAAATTACCAGTGGTTTAACATCTAACAATAAATAGCCCTGACCTTATTTTTTCAAATCATACTGTACCAAAGATGAAACCAGATTTTCTCAAATCACATTTTAACAACTAGTCTTTAAATTAGCAGGAAGGGAGACTGTGGCATCACAATTGGAAGAAAATACAAATCTCATCATTGTTGAAGAATAATAAGTCTACAGTGGTGCCTTCAAGAGTTATGAACTTAGCCATGCAGATGAAATAACTACTCCCTTGAAATCCAAAATTAATGTATCAATTAAGTGTAGTTTGGTAAATGATAAAAATAAATATAATAAAATAGTAAGGCAAAAACATTAAATACATAACACAATGGCCAATACATTACAATTAGACCTCAAAGCATATGCATTTGTGGCTTAGTAAATTAGACCAGTACAAAAGTGACATGGAGTCGCAGAAGTGACAAACCTTGACCACAACAAAGCCCCAGTGAAAATCAAAAGCACTACTACAATACCTATACACTTTGCCCTCTCCACGCCCCACCCCTGCTGCACCCAAAGTAGTGACATAACTGATTCATTTTTTTATCCAGATGGCTGGCATCCCGTAAAGACTACAATGCTGACTGTGTCTTGGGCATGCTTATTCAGTGACTCTTGAAAGTCATTATTCACTAATTTCATGTGGAAATGAAATTTTAGCTTCCCATTGTGTACAAATAACTTGGCCACTTCTACAAAAAGTGCTTTCGCCAGGCGGGGCGTAGACGGCTGGAATGCAAAAGCCTTCCTGTGGGCCTGCCTGGCCCAGACCCAAGCTGGCATATGGTGGTTCCACCAACCACCCCCATATAGAAAACTAGGTGAATGCTCTAAGCAAGGCCCTATAATGTGATTTACACAGTACTCACTGGATGGCTGTCTTTTGCCTCTATCTTCATTCAACATAGGAGAGTAATCTTATTTCATAGAAAGCATTTTGTTGCATCATGCTCTTTGCATCTACCCTCCTCCTCGTATTATTTCAAAGGAAAGCAATTTTGCCAAAATTTCAGTACATCTAAAAATTTTCTGACCTTATCATTGTCTTTATTCCAGAATTTAATCCTTGATACAGGGTTTTACTTTCTGTTTCAAGTCTGGGACCAGCAGGCAGTGAAAACTGGCTTTTACAGAGCAAGTTAAAAGCCAGTTTTGCTAAACTCATATGCTTTGCGTGAAACATTCCCACGCTGTGCTTACAAACAACTATTGATGTTTTCTAGAACTTTGTTCCAGAAATTGTTTGCTTTTAAATGTCAAACAGCTCTCTTCCACACCCTCTTTGGGGTTTTATTTCAGTCAGCAGTGCTACTCATGGGTAATAAATAAAAACTAATATGCAGAGACACTCACACTTCATACTATAGCTGAGGAGCTCAAAGTCTTTTATAAACATTATCAAAATCACTGATGACTTCCAGCTCTGGAATGTTACTTTTGGATCTTCCCAAGGACACTTATTTACATAGTGTTTGTAAAATATAATTTGTATTTGTAAACAAAGGCATTTATCTACTCCTCACAATGGATACAAGTCATGTCCCTGATATCCATTTCCAATAGAAGTTCCCAGGGACATGAGATAGAGCTGTCTATGGTGATCCTTCCTCCGAGCAAATGGCTTTTTCTCCCCCGTGTTTATCTACTGTGCCACATAACTCTCTGTTCCTCCCCAGTGCTATCTGCAGGGAACTAGCCCCTCCTTCTCGCATATATCCCAGAATAAGTATTCTCCGGGCTTGTCTCTTGAACACATGCATTTCAACATGAGGTGAATGATACATATGTGGGGATATTTTGGATATTAATAAAAAAATCAACACAAAAGAGATCTCTATTTGGTATTGTACACACAATTTCTGAAGATAACTAACACTGCCATAGTCCAAATCGGTTAAGTCCTTGTTTTCTTTTTCTTAAGCAATAAAATAACTGAGAGTGCACTTGAAAAATCAAATCTGACTTGTTCCTACAGGCACAGTCCACCATAGTAAAGGAGGGATGGCCCTGCATCAAAGAAAAATAAAGCAAGAAACTGGCTCTAGCACACAGGTGACACAAAGACAAAGGTGGTTCTGGAATTTCTAGAACAGGCTTCAAAGGAGCAGTCTGGTTGGAATGAGGAGGAAGTCGATTTGTCCCAAAGCTGCAATTTGCTGAACCAGATCACCCTTCTCACTTGGACTGTGGGTTTATTCAGAGTGGTTGGGGTGGGTGGCTGGCGGAGATGCCACGTTTATCCATGTTAGTGCATGATGTAGCCAGCCCTTAAAGTAATACTGCTACTGCATATATTATCAGCCAAACCCTTCTTAGAAGTCAGCTAAGAAATATAAGTGGATGAGAAAACATGTTTGAGAAATGACAAAGATACTCAAGAATGGAAATCTAAATCAACGGACACATAAACAATAACGCAAAAGTGAATGTCTATTTATCTCCCTCTCGTACCTTACAGATCATTATTGGCTAAGTTGTTTTGTTGTTTTTTTCAATAGAAGGCCTATCTGATAGAGTACTTTGTACAAAAGATCAGAACATCATTAATATAAATAAGATTACTATAAAACTAGACAGACGTTATACCTCTATGTATAGCTTTTGTTCCAAAATAAAAAGGAAGACTTTGTCATGTCTCTTGTACATTTTAAGTGTTTGGTGTTTTTTTTACTAATCATATAATACTGAAAAATCAAAAGTAATCACTTTTAGGGTCTCTTGAGAAATCCTTCTTCATATCTGTCTTCGAAAAAAAAAAAGGTCAGTAGCAGCAAATGTTAGATTCTTTTGTAATTCAAGTACAGCTCCCATTTTTTAAATCACAAAATAGGGTTTAAGTTGACAGGAGTGGGGAGCTTCTCGACAAAGTTGTACCTGGAGAGAACCTTTTCAACAAGGCTTTTTCAAACAGACAGACAATTCTAGTCAAATCCTGGATATATGACAAGATTCCCACAACAAAAGAAGTCTGCTCCACTAAGAGACACTAGATTGAAACATTTCATAGCATTTCATCTATGGCATAACTAGCTCCGGAAAAATACTTGCCTTGTAGCTACCATAACACAGTAGATAGTTAAGAAGAAAATGCTGTGACAGTGTTTTCTTTGGATTCAGCCCAGTAGCTATGGAAACTATCTGTTAAATGCCATTGGTCGTCTTCCCTGCAACCACATAAAATAAAATTATTTCTTTCCCTCATGGATTCCATGCTTGGAAGCTTCATTTTTCAACATGTTCAACTTATCTAAACCCTCTCCAGCTTTTGCTCAGGTATCTGCAAGCGGAAACTTATCATATTTTATTCATACATAGTATGGATTTAAATTAGAAAACACATGAGCACACTTCTAAATAGAGAAGGTCTGCAAGGAGTAATAATGCCCAAACAACAAGTAAATATTTGTTAAACCTGCTTGGTGTGCTCCAAGAAATACAATGTCTGTTTTTTATTGTATTTTATTTTATTTTATTTTATACTTCTCTATTTACTCTCTTGTGAGGCAAACATGCATACAATTCCCGTCACTTGTAGTGTCACTGGCCCGTGTGTTTTTCTTTTCAATGCCTGTACCATAGGCCATGAGCCAGAATTCAGGGTCAAGGGTTTCCTTCTATTTAAGCTTTTTCTTTTGTGGCTCCCTCAGTAGCAAAATGATAGACAAGCTAAAAAGTAAAACAAGATTATGGTCTGACTTTTTTATTCCTGCTTGGATTTTAACCATATTCCATTCAAATGGAATTCTCTCCAGTGATCTATTTCTAGCTTTATTCACTCTTTAATTTTTTGAGAGTTATCATTTTATATGCTTAACTGTACTTAAATTTTTTTTGGTACATGATTTGATAAAGATGGCTATTCTTTGTGTTCATAATTTCCTACTTCAAATATCACTGTAAGTTCATCTTCATTGTCAAGTTCCCTTGGAATATATTTCTCTGTATGATACCTTCTAATCTTGAATCTACAAAATCAAACTATTATCCATCAAACAATTTTTCTGATTGATTTTTTTCAGTGTCACTTTTCCTTTTAACCTCCAGCCTCGTAAAATTTATTGATAGCACACTGTTTATAGAATCCTATTTTATGCACAGGCAGCATGAATCTTAAAAAGTTAAAGGCTATGACACCCAAGAAATTTTCAAGATGGACCACAAAGTCATAGGAATTACACTATACATCAAGAACCAGTACAAAGATAAAGAATTAAGGCACTGTGTTTGAACCAAAAAAATAAGCAAATAGATACTGGAATAAAATGAGAAGCCAGAAACAGGCTCATACATAGGCAGTCACTTGAGATAGAACAGGGGTGGAGGGGAAGTATATAGGCAGGAAAGGACTTTGCTCTGCCTGATCCTGGGTCAGCCGGATATCCATAGGACAAGAAATGACAACTGGTCCTTAACTCATACCACAAACCACAATCAATTCCTGAGGGACCGCACATACACAGATAAAAGAGAAAACAACAGGACTTCTATAAAAGATAAAACAAGAACATAAGTAAATGTATCTTGTTGAGCTGGGATTAGGCAAAGGTTTCTTAAAGATGGCACAGCCACTACCACACATAATGATAGGAAACTGATAGATTGGCTTTATTAGGATCAAGAACTTCTCTTTCTCAAAACACACATTTGAGAAAATTAAGAGACAAGCTACAGAGAAAATATATTTGTGATTCCTATTCACAATTGTGAATAGGACTTTTAAGGACTTAAAAATACCAAGTGTCTGTGAGCAAAGACATGGAGAATGCAAAGCTCCCTCACACTGCTAGTGGGAGTGCTAATTAGTACCAACAAGCTGGTAAAATGTTTGAAAGTACCTACTACAGCTGAACATATGTACATAAGAGACAATAAAATGCTTACCGTAAATACTCACGACACAGTTCATACAACACACTAAACAACAGCCCCAAACCAGAAAACACTCAATTGCTCATCAACAGTTGACTACATTAAAACTGATAAATTCAGGTACTGCAGAGTAATTGAACTGTTTACAATCACAATGCTAACCACAAATACCACAAATATAACATTCAATGAAAAAAGAAAGAAAAACCTAAAAATAGGTATTCAATGATCCATTCATCCAAAGCTCAAATGTGGGAGAAAACAATTTATGGTAACAGAAATCTGAATGGTATTTAAGCACAACTAAAATAGGGCATGGGGTGGATTTGTTTTTTAAATTTTTTTTTTTTTTTTACTTTTTTTAAATTGAGACAAAGTCTCATTTTGTCACCCTCTATAGAGTGCTATAGCATCATAGCTCACAGCAACCTCAAACTCTTGGGCTCAAGCAATTCTCTTGCCTCAGCCTCCCTAGTAGCTGGGACCACAGGTGCCCGCCACAACACCCAGGTATGTTGGTATTGTTGTTGTTTAGCAGCCCCAGGCTGGGTTCGAACACACCAGCCCTGGTGCATGTGGCCAGTGCCCTAACCACTGAGTTATGAGCATCCCTGGGTTTTTTTTTTTTTTTCTTAACCTGTGTATTAAGTACATGAGTATTGATACTTCGTGAAAAATCAATGTGCTAACACTTTTGATTTGTGTGCTCTTCTGTATGTATCTTACTCTTCAATAAATCTTTTTTAAAAATGAAAGGTGTCATCCCTATTTTCAATGAGTATACAATACAATTTGAAATTCAGAGAACACTGAGGAAAAACATGACAATATTAACAAGCAACACATTGCAATTGGTTTCAATGAGCACAGACTCAGCGAGTTCCTACACTTGGGGCCAGTATTTTAGGAGTGATGGAAACATTTATAAACATAGAAAAAACTTCTGCTATCCGTAAGTTCACAACTCAAATGGGGGGAAAAAAAGATTTTATCAAAAAAGGGGGTTGGGGGTGGGAGAGGATGACAACTGATGGTAAGTGATTACAATGCTGTGGCAGTCGACTAGTATACACTTCAGCAGCTGAGCTGCAGAAACCGAGAAAGAATGACGTCTGAGATCTGAAGCTAAGGAGCAAGGCCTCGTGGAAGGGGTGGCAGTGAACATGAGTGGAAGCAAGCGCAGCATCTGAATTCACAGTGTGGGAGAGCTGCGGGGAGCGACTCCAGGGAGTGAGGCTGCTGGGAGAACTGAACATCAACCCTGAACAGAGGGAACGTTCCTGGTAAGGAAAGCAAATAAGAGCCATTGGGGAAGAAAACAAGCTATGTTTTCACGGGGGGAAAAGAAACAAAAAAGAAAAAAAAAAGATTGTTAAAAAAAGATTTATTTTTTGGTTGGGCGTGGTGGAGCTCACACTTGTAATCCTAGCAGCTGGGGAGACCGAGGCAGGTGGATCACCTGAGCTCAGGAGTTAGAGACCTACCTGAGCAAGAGTGAAACCTCTTCTCTACTAAAAATAGAAAAAGTGGCACGGTGGCTCCTGTGACTCAAGGAGCAGGGTACCAGCCCCATATACTGGAGGTGGTGGGCTCAAGCCCAGCCCTGGCCAAAACCGCAAAAAAAAAAACTAGCTAGGCCTTGTGGCAGGCACCTATAGTGCCAGTTACTTGGGAGGCTGAGGCAAGAGGATCACTTGAGCCCAGGAGTTTAAGGTTGCTGTGAGATAAGACACCACAGCACTCTACCCAGGGTGATAGAGTGAGACTCTGTCTATAAAAAAAGGATTTTTTTTTAATATTTATTATGTTTTTCTGGACATTTTTCATCTGTAGATCACACATAGTACATAAGAGAGGTGTAAATGATTATAGTGTGAGGCTGCAACCAACATTCCTTAAGAATGAAATAGAATCAACTAGAAAACACAGTGAACTACCCAGATCCTCAGCAAGAATGTACATACTGCAAAGGATTCTGCAGCCACTTCCTGGGATAAGAGGGGGAGACACGCCGAAGGCACGTGAGGAACATATTCAGTAGCTGATGCCACGAGCTTCCCCTTGATTTCATTTTTTGGTATTGCGTTGTTTCAGGAAGCTTTTATTTTTGTGATGTGTGTCTGTGTATGTATTTACACAGATGATGCGTATGTGTGTAAGGGACTGACAGACAAAATTTACTTCTTACTGTGGTCTGCAGTGGAGAAAGTTTGAGAAACATTCCTCTGGCAGTGGAGTTCTGCAGAACTCACCTGAACAAGGAAGCCTGTGCCAAAGAACATTAGTTGAGAAGGAGACGCAGAATAAATCGATGAGCAGCAGGTGGTGGTAAGAGTTTAAATTAAGACCACACTCAGACCCTTCCCAGAAAACCCTCAGGGTTGTTCTCTCCTCCCTGGATGCCCTGTAAGTGCTCTCCAGGGCTTACTCAATTCAGCAACTCTTTCAATAGCATTTGATGAGGCTGGAATTTAACCTTTTTCTAATCCAAGTCCTCCCGCCTATCTTATCAGTCTAGCAAACTATGCACCTTGCTAACAGAACAACTGATGTCACGTGTACTATGTGAAGTGATATCAGCCTGTACTACATACTTTTTAAACTTTTTTCCAATAACTGGAAATTTGGGGCAAGATCATGAGATGTCTTTTTCTGAAATTATCCTGATAGTTGTCATGTTTCTTCACCATTTTCACTATCCAAATCCTAGCTTCAGTGTGGCCAATGGCTTGTTTTACGACAGTCTCAATGATGTTGACATAAAAACAGAGAATTGTTAAAAATAATTTTTTACATAGAGATTGCATTCTACGTTAATTTCCTACCCCCTTAAAATTTTGCAGCCTTCAATTAAAATCACATAAACATTTTCCGACTGTTTCAAATTTTACAGCATTAAATTAAAATCCCATAAGCAGCCTCTGCCCATGGAGCCACTGTCATCACCTTAAAAGGAAAACTCACTAGGAACCCAAGGCCCTATGTGCTTAAAAGCATTCCAATCAGCTATACAACACACTTACTGTGAGATAACATCCATGAATAGTTAAAGACTCACTTAAGTATATGACTATGTTTTCTTTTTAGAAGCATATCCTAGGAGTGGAGAAGGCCTTCATTCATGCTGAAACCTGGGGACCTGGAAGTAGCAGGCTCAGAATACCTCAGGCATACATGCACTTCCCGTCCTAACAGGTCTGCCTTTCTCCATGTTCCACGGTTTTGCAATTCCCCGCCCCTACCTCCACCACCCACATCCTATTTTCTGTGGTGGCTACTTCAAGTCATGTTTGTCTCATATTACTTGCCCCAGAATGAGTCTAAAGTACTTTCAAATGATGCTATACCAGGAAAACGGAACTGGAGATTTTAAAGTTCTGTCCAGGTATCCGTGGTCTCGCTGCTTACTAACTGACAGGCACATGACTGATGGGTTTGAAAGCAGGAGAGGAAGTCATCCCCCAAAGCTACATTACTATTCTGCAGAAACTATTCTCTTTCTGCCCTGGGCTGAAAGGGAAGACTAATAAACTAATAAACTTGCCAGAGTACAGGAGCTTTCCTATCATCCAGTCACAGGATCTCTCTTGATTTCTTTACAGCCACTGTGAGAAGGCAGATGCCGCCCTGACTGAGTGTGGCGAGGGGCCTGCACGGCCTCTGTTTGGGACCATCCATGATTCTACACCCAACACCCCCTGGGCCAGCACGTTCCAATTCCTGCCATAAGCTATTTAGAAAGGGTTTCTTTTTGTCCATCTTATACTCAAGCAAAACCACCCAGGGCACCATCAAAAGGCAACCTGCTGTTTTTAGATAGATTGTGGGTGCGTGCGCCCTGGCCCCACTCTCTTCTCCTATCCCCTTCCTCCAAAGTGTGCAGCGAACACAATAGGGAACAGAATGTGTGAGATAATTTCAGAGGAGAAACTCTAGTCCACTGGGGAAAAGGCAGGACTGGGGTGAGGGGCACAGGTTTCTAATCCAAATTCTGAGGATTAGAATTCTCAGGCCGAGAATTCTAAATTCTAAGGCCGAGCCTAGACAATGCTGAGCCACTCTGTGGCTTCACAGCTCTCTTGTGCATGCAATTGGCTAATTTGGGGTTTACAGTGGACTCATCCAGCCCAGGGTACGTGCCTAAGCCTCCTGTGCTCCAGTTTATTCCTCCGCCAGGTCAACAGACCCAACCTGGTCCTCAGGAAGGTCTGTTTCTTCCTAAGTTCCAGTGTATAACTTTTCTGTCCTGAGAGAAATAATCTTCTCTTTACTCAGTTTAAAACAGTTTTAAACTGGCAGAATCCCTGGCTGTTTCTCAGAATCGTGGTTTCTCATTTTTTTCTCTTCCTCCATGTCTGCCAAGGAAGATATCTCTAAATCCATTTGTCCTGGACTATGGCTGTGCCTTTGGTCATTCCCCTCCCCAGCCCACAATCTGAGTCACACTCCCCAGCACCTTCAAATACCCATTTAGCTCCATGCCCTACACCCAATATGCCTGCATCCGGAGCCTCAGAGCCTTACATGGCAAAAGGGACTTCACAAGCATGATTAAGCTAAGGATCTTGAGATGAGGGTTTTATCCTGGATGATCTGGGTGAACTCAATGTAATTAATTAGAGTTTTTATAAAAGGGACAAGGAAAGAGATGTGACCATGGAAACAGCAGCCGTCAGAGTAATACTGGTATCTGCTAGAAGCAATGGGAGCAGAAGAAGGTAGGGAAGCCTAAATTCTGCCCTGAGAGCCTCCGGAAGCAGGCCTGCCAATAACTTGATTTTAGAACTTCTGACTTAAAGAACAGTGAGATAATACATTTGTGTTTTTCCAAGCTAGTGGCAAATTGTCACAGCAGTAACAGGAAATAAATACACTCTCTGGCAGACTGCTCTGGGTGCCACCGTCACTGGGCTGACTGGACTCTAGACACCCTTGTTCCTTTCCTCCCTTGCTCCTCCATGGTAGATGTTTCTCAAGGACCTCCTGCGTATCAGCTCCATGACATAACTGAACAGTGAACTTGAGTACAGTCTCTACATTTCTGAAGCTGACAATCTGAGAAGAAATTCTGACTTGGAACCAATAACTACAATCTGATGAGATCTGCAGAGAAAGCACATAATACCCCAGAGAATGTATTCCCGGGGGCAGTGGGAGAAGGGCCCTGGTCTAGCTGTTGAAGGAAGGAAGGTTAAGCTAAGACCTCAAAGATATGAAGGCAACAGCCTGGAGAAAGGTGACGGGCCACCAGTAAATGCTCTTTCAACCGACGTAAAGAGGGTGGATGAAGAAAGCAGCCAGTGGAGAAGGCAGGGCTCAGTCAGGCAGAACTTGCAGGTCAGTACAGTTTATGGGGATGGACTTCCGAACACAAGGGAAAAACACTGACTGTGAGCCTCTGAGGTTTTCTTTCCTTTCTCTTACACAAAGTTTAGTTTTAGCTTGATATAGAGTATATTGCATTTATATTGTTTTGGGTATTATAAATAACCTAGAGGTGATTTAAAATATTTGGGAAGATAAGAGTAGGTTATATGCAAATATTGCAGCATTTTATTATAAGCGACTCAAGCATCTGTGGATCTTGGTATCTGCAGGAGATCACTGAACTGATCCCCAAAGGATACTGAGGGATGCCTGCATCTGTTCTTTTAGTCACAGAACAGTGGAACGGAAAACAAACATGTTTTTTGACCCAGACCCTAAAACAGCAGTGAACTGAGCTCTCCAAGGAATAGGGCCAGGGCTTGCATGAATTTGCTGATCCTTGTTGGGTGACATGGCTCTGAACTCATCAGGACAGGGGTTTTAAGAGTCATGACAACACTGAAACAGGGCATCCAGCATGCAGCGGATGTCCAAAAAAGCATATAAAATTATTATTGATTCTTCAAGGCACTTATATCAAACTTTAATCTAAAGCAGAAGTATGCTACACTATAAGTCATTATTTGAATGTGAAGTTTAGAAAATGCAAATGAAATCATTGTGCAGACTATAAAGAAATATGAACTCTTAACATTTATTTTTAAAAGCTTATTCCTTTTAATAGCAATGAAGACCAGACATTATACAAATGCACACTTCCACCCCAGGAGTAATCAACAGCATTTTGTTGAAATTAAGGTCTTAGGCTCTGAAATTATGAGAAAGTCTCCTCATGTTTGGCTACAGCAGTAACCCTCTAAAATACTATTTAAACTTCTTTAGAAAAAAAATTATTTTAAGAATTGGAATGACATACTGTAGGAGAAGGGTAGTTGCAGCAAGTTCAAAATGTCCTTCCAATAACAGAAGCATCACTCTTCAGATGGTATTTCAATCCCCACATCTCCCGATTAAACAAGAGAACAGAAGCTTGGTTTTCAGATGGGAGAGATGTTTATTAGCAAAGAGAAGAGAGTGCCTGGCAGTAAAGGTTACTTAGAAAAGCTGTAAAATCACTTTGCCCAGAGGTCTTTAAAAAAGAAACAAATGCATCTGTTCTGACTGTCAGTTTTGATGTAACCATGCCCAGAAGCAGTTGCAGAAAAGGAAGATGCCTGGAGCTTCCATTTCCACCATAGGGCTTTCTTTCTAGTCACAGCCAAGCAAACAACACAAAAGCGCAGCCTCCCACCAACATCACAACGCACAACTGTACCACCACTGCCTGAAGCTTGGCCCCCTCGCACCACAGAACTGTCAAATCAGCCCACAAGGGAAGACTCCACATGGAGCCTCCCTGCTGACTGTAACAACTTTTAAATTCCAACCACACATTTCTTCTACCCTGTCATTGATTCAGCCAAAAGAAGGTACACTAAGATTGTGTTACATCCCTAGGGGAATGAGCTTAGCCACCCCTTTTCAGACCAGAGGTTTCTGAGGGCAGAGTCAGGCTGCCCACCACGTATAAATAGAGAAAGCTGCTCTTCAATGCCAGCCAAAACTAAGGTCCACAAGCTTCTAAAATCTTGGTGCATGATGCCTATAAATTTAAATTTGTGACCTACTTGCTGCTGGTGGAATTCATTCAGACATCCAGGACAATCTACTGAAACAGTAGTTTACCAAAGCAAGCCATAGCCCTTCATCATCCTTCAGCAGGTAGCAGGCCTGGGTGGGTCTGCCGACAGGGACTTATAACATGGGGTGTCAGGTGGGGAGATAAGGACTGCTGGCTGCAGGCATACATGTCACCGGCCCTCTATCGAATAACAAGCCCTGTGTTTCAGGGCAAAGATGCCAACTTTGCCCAGGTTGGCTTTCTCTGAAGTGAAGAACCATAACAGAGTTCCTGTTAGGCAACCAAGAAAACAATCCCCAACTTTTCCACTCCTTGGTAATGACGCGAAGTGCACCAAGAATGTGCAATGTGTTTCAAAACATAATCCAGGTTCAGCTCTGGGCCTGAGAAAGCAGATTTCTTCAGAATTATAGGGAGAGAGGAAAAGAGAATTAACATGTCTCCAACACCCAGTGTATGTCTTGCACTCTGCTGAACTGCCTACATAATTTTTACTTCATTTATCACTGATAAGCCTATGAAGAGCTTAAGGCAAGTATCATTCTGCCCTATTCCATGAAAGAAAACAGTATACCCACAAATACAACAAATGAAGGATATAAAGAGAGAAGTTAAACAGCAGACTTCACACAAAGGTAGAGAGTGGCAGAATTAGGAAATATACCCCATGCTTCCTTTCAATATCCTCCATTCATTAGGCCCCTTCATCCCCATTTCATTGTATTTATGCCTAGAATGGAACCAAGATGAGGAGGTAAGTTCCCAGCTGCAGCAGCTCTGAGGTTGAACTCTAGTTCTGCTTTTTTCAAGCTATGTGTCATTAGAAAAGTCATTTAAACTCCTAGCGCCAGTTTCTTTATGTATAAAATGAGGATCTAGGCCAAACATTCCCCTACAATGAGGGGAAAATATATTTCAATGTGCTTTATAAGTTTAAATTCAAATATGAGGAAGTATTATCATAAAACCATTGAGGGACCCAAGCCAGACATGTTCCACCAGAAACTCCATCATGCGGTCCTCAGAGTAAGAGAAAGCTGGACTCTAGCATATTCTTAAGAAGAGTTATCCAGGATATCTGCCTTCCATCAACTTTAGGAGTAACGAAAAGAAGCAGAAATCCTCCTTTCATATTAGTATGGTCTCATTCATTGCTCCACTAAAAAGCCTGGGAGATGTTCCCTAAGAACTTTTAGATGATGATGACTACAGCAGTTGATCTCCAAAGATGGCCCCAGTGACCATGGGACCTTACCTCCCGTGCCCTGGTGTCGTCTCCACCCACAAGGGAAACAGGCTGGTCCTGGGGCTCGCTGTAGCCTGTAGCACATGGGAGAGGTGACATACTGCCAGTTCCAGGACTAAGCCCAAAGCTTTCACTTTTCCCCTGAGCCACTATGGAAGAACTCCTGGCAGAGAGATCATGTGCAAAGATGATACGGAAAGAGACAGAGACCCAACCACTTCCAGTCTTCAATGAAGCACCAGACATGTGGGCGATCCAACTGAGCGCTCAGAAGACTACAGTCCCAGCCACCATCACGAGGAGCAGAAGAACCCCAAATGAGTGCAGTCAACTAACAGAATTGTGAGAGACAGTACAAATGGTAGCTGCCTTAGCCCCTAAGTCTGGGGATTATTTGTCATACAGGAATAAATGACAGTAACAAGAACGATGAGGGAAAAGGAGAGGATAGCTATCATCATCTGACTCTGCTATATAGTTCACCTTTCGTGCACACCATCTAATTTAATCTTCCCTGTAACAGGTTGAGATGGGCATTAGGACACCAATTTAAAGGAGGCTGTTAAGTTAGGGGAAGTTAGGTTACCCAAGGTGAGATTTGAAGCCCAGATTTTGTGGTCCTTTGTGACTACAAAAACCCATTTTCTCAACATCTTTGCCATAATTACTGTTCTCTCATAAAGTGCCAAAGAACTGAGCTGAACAACAAAACGTTTCTGTTAAATAATTAAACATTTGTTTCAAATGATACAAATGAAAGCAATGCACCATGGTGAAAATAGCTTTCAACTAGTAGTCTAGAACTTGAATTTGACTTCTGACCTAATTATCAGCGGTGTGAAATTGAACAATTTGTCTATGAAAAAAGTTCCCTTTTATAGAAAATAAATATCATAGATTTTTGTAGTTGTTGTGGGATCAAACTAAAATATTTGATTAAAGGACTTTTGCAAACCAAAAGAAAAAATAAAGAAAGAAAATAGTCCTATAGAAATGTGCTATGAGGAATTCTACTTTTAGTATAGCCATTGTTCCTTCCACGAGCTTTAACTTTACTACAGAAGTTTTCAGTTTGAAACTATTTGCATTTTTGTGCCTCCTTCCAGGATAAATGTTCATATGAATACTGTTGTTTGTTTTTTTCCAGAGCTTTGGGACATACCATTTTTTAATACAAAATGAACTCAAAGACAACTAATTAATACATCACTTCTTTATTGATATTTGTGGAGGCAACACCATGATAAGCAGAAACCCTTTGGTTTCTAGCGAATAGCTACATTTCCCCATCCTGCTGAGTCACTAATTGATGTTAGTTTCCTTGGGGTGAAAGGAAGGGAGGTGTTAGTGATTGTTTCAGGAAATGTGTATACAAATACAGTTCTGACCTGCACAGAGGGGTCCCAGTGAGACTGGACACAATGAAGTACAAAATGGATAATCGCACCTCAGTTAAATGAAATAAATCATAAGATGTCTCATAAAGAGAAACTCTACCCCTTGGATGGGTAGTGCCAGCTAAGAGCATTAAAATAGTCCTCGGAAGCCACTCCTTAGAATCCTCATACCAGCTTTTATTCTGTTTTGGAAACCAAATGGTGTCACTGGTCGTCTCACCAATTTATATAACATTCTGTCACTGAAAGTAAAATACTCATATAGAATTCGAATAAGATGGTAAGTGTACAAAGCTTAAATTATAGAATTAAAAATAAGGAGCTTTTTTAGCTTAATATGACTTTTTAATCAGTAAATGTCTTAAGAAACTTTTATAATGACAACATTTTTTTTTTGTTCAGGCATTTGTCAATATACTCTTTATAAATTTCAGAACATTATTTGTTTACATAGTTTCTTTTGTACATTTCATGCCAAAGTTATAAGTATGCACACATTCTGCGTGAAGACTTTTATTAACGAACAAATTATGTGCTAACTAATGAGTACGAACCTACAGGTAAGTCAGTAAGGAATATTTAAAGATTTAAAATGATATTCTTCCAAAGGCCCCAAGGCATTATGTATCTAGTATATGAATGAAATAAATATTGAGGTTCCTATTTCAAAGCGGAAGGAACAATGGCTATACTAAAAGTAAATAAAGCAATCTGGCTTAATATAGGAGGTAAAATTTTTAAATAAACCAAGAATAAAGTTGGATATTTGATCAAATCTATTTAATTCTGGAAGTGTGACCTATTTGGGGGTTAAAGATACGAATCTTATGTGAATATAATATGTAAAATACATGCTTAGGCTTTTATTTATGTGACACTTCTCGTATGTTCAATGAACAAATGGGAACCTTACCCACTTTTCTGAATCTAATTATAAAAAACAGAAACTGTGAGTAGGCAGCAAGATAAATTATTTTCTGAAGTAACAACCCCATTAGGAAAACTTATGACCCCAAAATAACAACCACTGGAGTGATTATGGTTGATTTGGTATGTCTTTGTTCCAATGTTACTAAAATGCTATTATGATTGTTTTATGTATTATAAACATTAATAGCATATTATTCATGTTTATATTTTTAATCAAATGACATTTATGAAACTCTGAAAAATCCTTTTAAATCCACATGTAAAAAGGCAGGGTCAATATTCTTACAAGTGTATTCAATTTGTGGTTAAAAAAAGACAAACATAAAACAGATTGAGTGTCCTGTAACTATCTAATTAGAAAATGAATATGGCCTCGTGAACTAGTAGAGACATATCATTATCTCACATTCATAGGTTATCACTCTACAATTAAAGGAAGAAAAACATACTCTACAGTTTAAAACAAACCCAAACGTCCTGTCTCAATCTGGTGCACGACAGGCCATTTATTAACATAAAAGTACTCAGGAAAGTGTCTCCTCCCTAAACTGTGCCTTCTCTCTCAGGCTCACATAAAATAACAAAAGACCATTTATTTAATCCTGGCCAACCAATCAGTAACAATATCTACACTAGCGGGTGGGGCACCTTCGGTTTTAAAGCCACATGTGGCCCTCACATACACATGTACTTTACATACTATATTCACAAAAGATTCCTATCTTTAACCCCAAACAGGTCACATTTCCAGAATTAAATAGATTCGCTTAAATATCCAACTTTATTCTTGGTTTATTTAAAATTTTTACCTCCTGTATTAAGCCAGATTGCTTTATTTACTTTTAGTATAGCCATTGTTCCTTCCACTTTGAAATAGGAACCCCAATATTCATTTCATTCATATACTAGATACATACTGCCTTGGGGCCTTTGGAAGAATATCATTTTAAATCTTTAAATATTCCTTACTGACTTACTTGTAGGTTCGTACTCATAAGTTGCACATAATTTGTTCATTAATAAAAGTCTTCATGCAGAATATATGCATATGTTTAACTGAATCAAACCCTCTTATATTTATTAATGTGCTTTGTTCATCTTGTGTATTTTTATAAATTTTTTAAAATGAATGTATTTAAAATACCAAAAACTAAAATAAGTTTCCATGAAATAATCCAGATTGACCAGCACAATTACAACACCAGTAAGGCCTAAGGGCTAAATTGACCGCTGCTAGGCTTAGGGGGCTCATGATTCAGTTTTAACTTGCCCCTCCTAACTGGCACCACTACCCCAGAAGGCTGGCTGGCGAGAGTTTATGGGGTCAAACATACCAGGCTGTTATCAGTGTTTGACACTGGTGCACTGTGTTTTTGTATGAAATGGAATTTGTGAATAGTTGTACCACTCAACAAACTGTTCAACCTGTTATGTCAAAGAAGACTAAGAGAACACAGAAGGAAGAAAACAGATTTTTCTAATGCGGTTTGGGAATTGTAATATTATATTGTTACTGCTAAAGATAAGATGATATGCCCAGTTTGTGGTGCTGAAATATCAACAATACAGAAATTCAACGCTCATGAGCATATAACGCTCATAAGGATCACAAATATTTTAAATTAGAGGGACAAGTGCAACAGGTTATACTGCACAAATTAAAAAGATGAAAAGCAAAAGCAAAAACAATTCTTTCAAGTAGTAATAAGACATGGAAATAATGTTGACTACAGCAACTTATAAAGTAGCCTGTATACTTGGGGGGGAAAAGTAAAGCCATTCAGTAATGCAGAAATTGTGAAAGAATGCACTGTCCAAGTCGTAGAATACTTAGACTCTAATAATGTTTCAAAGTACAAACAACAGCCTCTTTCAAAGGGAACCATAACTGATTAGCGGAATGAATTAGCCTTCAACTTAACACCTTCATGCCATACTTCAAAAAGAAAATATATATTACCCAATTGCTTTGGATGAATCAACTGATACTACTGACTGAGCACATGTTTTATACGTCACTGGGGTAACAACGAAGGGTTACTGGCTTTGGGCACTCTGCAAACAGAACAGGGATTTGAATAGTTATCTTCAACAACTTTCAAGATAAATACAACATTGGACTGAATCTGGTAAATCTAGTGAGTATATGTACAGTGTACCTTCCATGATAAGAAAACTTGAAGGATTTATTGCACGGATTTTTTTTAAAAAGCATTACCAAATCTAGATGGTCTCATTTCTTTTTATTGTAAGTTGCATCAGCAAAATCTCTGTGCTAAAGCTGCTATTTTAAGTGACGCTTTGCAACAAGTATTGTTAACTACATACCTACAAATGCAACCCAGCACTGTCATTTTCACATAACGTGCTAACGTTGAACTATAAGATATTCAGTATGGATTTACCATATCATTCTAAAGTGCATTGGTTATCGCAAGGACAGGCATTAGTCAAAATTTTCTCTCTGTGAAAATAGATTATTAAATTTTATGAAGAATAGAACCAACAATGTGCATTATTGAAAGATTTCTATAGGAATGTAGCATTTCTGTGAGATACGTCAAATCCAAACAACTTGAATCTTTCTTTCCAAGGTAAAATTAAGTCTACATATGAAAATGGGGCCGAAAACCCAAGCATTTTGAAAAAAGCTATCTTTTTTCAAAACACTACTTCTTCAAAAGGAAATTTCAGATGAACATTTTCCCCAGTATGCAAAGGTCACTGATGAACAGGATGATATATGCAAATCACTTAAAGAATACACAGCTGTTATAAACCTATTAATCGTAGAATAAAATGAAAGGTTCGCCGACTTTGAGAATCACGACATCACTCAAACTTGCATTTCATCTGCACCTAGTTGGTTATCACTAAAGCGCTTAAAGAACTACGGAACTGATGGAGGTCTCAGTAGATGACATTTAAAAGTCATTCTTTAATGCTAAGGCAGATCCAATTCAAATATGGAAAAATGCAAAATACCCATGCTTTTGGCAACACACCTGAAAAAATGCTTTCTTGCTTTTCAACCACTTATTGCTGTAAATATACATTCTCCTACCTAAGCCAAATCAAGACACCCTCAAAGTCACAAATGACTGACACCCATCTAGAGGATCAACTGCAACTCTGATGTCCATGCGCCAACCAATATTCAAATGCTTTCTAGCAAAAAGCAGATAGAACAAGGTTAGTTAACCCTAAAATTAACAAATAGTTTTCTTTTTTTGAAAGCATTAAGTACATATTGGATATTTACAAAATAATGCACATTTTTAAGAACACCTAATTGAAGTGTCTTAATGTGGCCTTACTTGATTACGGCTAAATTAATGCAGACTTCCAAGATGAAAAGTTTCCCGACCTCTGATCTAGACAGATAGGTTGGGCACATGGTAATGTTAATGTTCCCTCTAATCATTCACAGACATTAGTCCATAAGCTCTATAGAGCACACAACATCACTGCTCACAAAAAGGAAAGGACAGATCTTGCAATTACACACTAAACTTACACAATGTAGACAATCAAATAATTAATTCAAGCTTCAACATGAACTTTTTCAGCCTGAGGCACTCAACATACTCAAGGACAGTGGTATGTTTATGTAGCACAATTTAGTAATAAGACACCAGTGGGCAGAAATCGGTCAAAAGTACAGGGAAACACAACTCAGGGTTCTGAAGGCCATATGAAGTGCAAATAAGAAATATAATCGAGAATAAGTAGAGTGAAAAAAAAGCAAGATTTCAACACATCAGTGAACTGCAAACAACAAAAGAAAAAAGTGTTCAGAAATATTCACAGTAATGACCACAACAATTTTGTATCATTTGCAAGATCCCAAACATGTAAACAGAATTCTAAAAGGTATAGGAATGAAGTAAACAGAGAAAATAAATGAGTTATTAATTAAGCAGCTAAATGCATTTACATTAATAAATACATAAGAAAACTAAGGTTATGATAACTTATAAATAATTATACAGATTTTCACCTTATACTGCTGCTTTATTCCTATGTCTATTTTGTAAAGATTAAGCTCATTTCTCAAAAAGAGAAAATAATCTCAGAAAAAGAAAAAATATTATTCTGTGTAATCATACATGAATGGCTGAAAGGCCAGATGCTTAATTACATGCACATAAAGGTGAATGTGACGATTGTGAACAGTTTCAGGCCAGTCCTTGGAGACTAGAAAAATGATGGGACCCAATACCCTGTGCGGAAATCTTTGCATCTCATGAGTAAACTCGAGAGAGCTGCCAGCTACATCTGTGTGACCCTTATTCTCTGCTACTATCCTTTCTGATAAAGCTACTCATGATGAGGAAAACTGACAAAAGTGTATCTTGTCCCAGACAAAGAGCCAGATTCTCAACAGTCGGGTGCAGATCTCTTTTCTCTCTTGCAGACACTTGCTCAGAGTTCACTGAGCATAAGAGTTCACTTAGCATAAGTTCTCAAACTCATCCTAGGAAGAATGCTACATGCCTCATGGCTCAAAACCTCTCTGGTCAGCTTCGAAGTACTCCCCCCCTTCAGGAAGCTTTGCACCAACACCAGTGTCTAGTCCACCCTTCAAAGCAATGTTGGAACTCTTTCCCTGGAATGGCCAAAGCTGTTGTCATCTTACCCTTGATGTGTCCTACATGTCATCAAAATGTCTTCCTTTCAATATTTCCTTTATCTTCTGGTAAAAAAAAAATACATTTCACTGGGGGCCAGATCAGGTTGGTAGGGAAGGTGTTCCAATATGGTTATTTGTTTACTGGCTAAAACTCCCTCCCAGACAGCACTGTGTGAGCTGGTGCACTGTCGCCATGTAAGAGCCACGAGTTGTTGGCCAATATTTTCAGTTAAGAAATTCTTATTTGTCTATCTATATTTACTCGGTCTGCTTCTCACTGACAATTCTGACACACAATGGAATGCAGTTTTGCAATGTGTTGGTCAGTTCTGCTGGTGACTGACTGCCCTGACCTCTCTTCATCAGGGATGCTTTCTCTCCCCTCAGAAAAACATTTAATCTGTTTGTACACTGCCAGTTTCTTCACGGCATTACCCCCATACACTTGGACTAACATGACCCTGGCTTCACTTTCACTCTTGTCAAGATTAACAAGAAATGTAATGCTTATTCATTGCTCTAACTGAAGCTCCGACATTCTCACGAAGGCGCACAAAAACATACAAGACACTGCCACACATCGACATGAGCACAGCTGTGAGACAGTCATGGACCAAGGTCACGAAACCTTACTGAGCTGTTTGTACAGTGCTGCCAACAGAAGCACACAGCGGCAAGTTCACCAACTTAACTTGTCAGACCTCATAGATAGCCCATGTCCCAGTGCAGGAAGCTCTAAGACCTGCACAGAGCCACTGCGTGGGTATTATCACTAACTCCCAATACATTGCTTAAGACAGCTAGGTTGTGTTTAAAGCACATTTTATTGAGAAAACGTTTGGACTGTAAAGCACCTGCCAAAAAAGGCACATGCCTGCAAAGAGCCCAGTTTTGTTGGGTTTGGAGTACACGTGGAGTACCTGGCTATTCTACCTGCCACGTAGAAGTAGCACAGAAATCTGTCGAGAGTTTGCTACACAGGGCTCCTATTACAAAAGAATCTCAAAAGTCTGAGCCATTCTTGATTCTTCCATGTTGGCAACTCTTTTTCATCTGTTCATTTACAACATAGTGGGAGTTCTATCCTCTAGTGGGCTCCTGGCATCTATTCCTCCTTCTAGTTCTCATGCCCCCACCCCAACCTGCAGGGCCTTCAAGTATGTTTTGCAGGACAGAGGCAGAAGTCACTAAGATGTCCCTGCTCCCTGCTCCCATCCACCCTGTGAGCCATTTTCATACTTATGTTCCTAACATCACCTATCTAACATTACCTCAGACTTCTGATCAAAGGCTTCCAACAACATTTCCCAAAATATGTTCCACAGATAAACACCCTCCCAGGATGCTCCATTAAAAATGGATTCAGCGATCAAAACTATTTTGAGAAACTTTCAGACATTAACAACATAGATTAGCATATTAGAGCCTCTGAGAATACCTATAGAAGAAATTTATTTTAGTTTAATTTAGTTTAGTTTTTCTCAGCTTTTCTCACTTTCTCAACCACGGGGACTTCTTTTGACTAACACACCTACAACACCGAGTACAACCAGAAGATATTTCTTGGGAACTGCTAGCTCAGAGGTTAAAGTCCCAATTCCTTATTGTGCATGTGACCTATATTAACCTGTCCCTGCTACTTCTCCACCTTCAGTCCCCACCCCAACTTCCAGGGTTGCCCTCATGCCTGCCTGAGCTCAAGCTGCTGACCAGATCCTCCCCTCTCCCATGTGTAAGTCCTACTGTGGTCAGCTCATGTTCTCCTTCCCCCACGAGGCCTATCCCAGCCATACTGGCCTCATCCAACACTTCACCTTCCAGCCTCCTGTTCCACTGATTTCTATTTTCTATTTCATCACGGTCTACATTAACTATCTTTTGGTATCATATAAGTTTGTGTCCTCTTTCTCCACGTAAATAATTAGTGTCTTAGGGGCATCTGTATTTTATAATTAAAATTTTATAACTAACATAACTAATTACATTTTATAACTATTATAAATTCATGGAATCTAGGATTAAGATCTTGTACCGTTATGTAAATGGAATCTTTTAATGAAAATAAGGTGTGTTTCTCCAATTATGTCAATGTAGAAAGGGAAGACCATGTCTCAAACCAGATAATTTTGCTAATTCCTAATACAATAAATTTCAAAGCTTCCATCCTTTTCTCCTGCCTTCTAGTCAACAAATATTTATTAAACACTTACTAGGCATGGAGCACTGAGCCCAAAAGACAACTGGAAACGTCTTAGGGAAAACCAGGATAAAAAGTGAGAAACAGAGAAACAAAGATTTCTACCTTCTGAAAATTCTAGTAAAATGAAAGAACTTTTTTTCAGGGTGGTGGTGGGGGCTGTCTATTAGTCTTGTTTCTTTAAAAGAAAGAAACAAGGTTTCACTCTATCACCCAGGCTGGAATGTAGTGGTGTGACCATAGCTCACTGCACCAAAGCTTCAAATTCCTGAGTTTAAGCAATTCTCCACCCACCACTACCAACCTCGGCCTCCCAAATCACTGGAATTACATGTGTGAGCTTCCACAAATTTTTAAAAGTATATTGTGCCTAAAATAAGTCATATCTAAAAGCTATCAAAAGCAGTAAGTGAACGAGTCCTGCAATGTCAAATTTATGTGTTTCTTCTATTTTTTTTAACAAAGACTTGCTGTTGCTAAATGTTTAACATACAAGGGACACTGGTGGTAATCACTCTTCTGTGTCTAACACATTACCTGGCACGTGGCAGGCACATCAGTAAACTAATGAATGAACTAATGAATGAAAATTAGATAGGAAATACGGCCATCTCCTGATGCATAAAAATACTTTCTTTAGGGCGGCGCCTGTGGCTCAAGGAGTAGGGCGCCGGTCCCATATGCCGGAGGTGGCGGGTTCAAACCCAGCCCCGGCCAAAAATAGAAAAAAACACACACACACAAAAAATACTTTCTTTAATTGGTACTGTAATTACTGGAACACAGTGGATGGGCTTTAAAGATCCATCTGTGTCTTCCTGAGTTAATATATGTTCTCCTTTAAAATATTATTGAAGGTTAAAATTTTTATGCAAAACAAATATTTAAATATCCCTATGTGATTCCTCTTTCATGTTATGGTAATTCAAGCCAATTTAAAACTACTACAATAAGTGTACCACTCCAAAATTTTGGGAAGTCCATTTTATACAATCTCAGTAGGAAAAAATGGTAGCAAGAGTGACAGATTGAGTTTGGACACCTGTCACTTGGGAGGAGGTAGGGAGAACTGCACTACAATATTAGAATTTTAACAAGTTTAGGTTAAAAAAAGAAAAAGTAAAAAAAAAAAAAAGAAGTGACAAAGAGGAAGAACAAAAGAGGAACAGCCAGGGAGAAGTGAGGTTGATCCAACTTTGCATCAGGTGAACTGTGTATTGAATATTGAATTTGACTAAAACGCCAGTTGGCTGACGTATTAATAGAACAGTTTCTCTCACTTTACTTAGAAAGCTTCACCATTTGGCGTGTGAACCCATGTATGTGTGTGGAATCTAATATGAATCAAGTTAGAAAAAAATGTTAATGGTTTAAAATCTCATGTAATAGAAAAAAATCAATCAGAAAAATTACTGATGATAATGTGGTCCTTGGACTAACAAAGAGCCTTACAAGGGAGGGGAGTTAGATTGTTTTCCCTGGAGGCATTTGCAATGAAAATGAACAAAGAACTAAGAAAAGGAAAGGGGTACATAAATTCCTTGGTGACTGGTTTAAAAAAGCCCAACTTTCTCTTCCTCTGTCTCATATCTATAATGATGTAAACAGAGTATGGGGGATCAAGAGACTGTTGAACCCAAACACAACCTTGGATACGGTAGTTATTAAAGAAATTCCATTCAAGATTTCCAAACTACTCAAAGGGCCAGCAAGAACACCAGGAGTAGGCTTATCTGGTAAGATAACTCTTTCCTTTGCAACCCACAGTATTTTATTTAATAATGCCAGCATGACAACCAAGCTTACCTTATCCTATCTCTATAATGGAGAAAATATCTATTTCACAAATATCAATGCTGCTGCCTTAAAAAAAAAAAAAAGGACAAAATTATAGCAATTGTCTGACACACAACAGAGCTTTCCAAGTGATAGTGTTATTTATTATGATGACGTTCATTATTAACTTATCATATAAACCCCTCCCCTCTTTCAACTTAAAAACTGAGCAGACAGCACTGTTTTTAATCTTTCCATCCACCCCAGACCAAGCAGTTTCCTTCTCAGGCATTTGATGAATTTCATGTTAACTGGAACTTTCTAGGCTCATCTTATAAGCTAAACCAGTTTATCTCACATTGACCTGTTTGCATTTCAATAAAAGGCCTCATTTTCCACCACATTTGTGGAAGGCACGGGCTCTTTCTGAAAGTAGGTGTAATTGCTATAAACTATAATTTCTCTATTAATGGTTGTTCTGTGGGGTACAGGGAGAAGGTTAATGTGGAAAAGGCTCTCTTATATACAATCCTAAATGATATGCAACTATTAAAATACCATAGCTTCTAACATATGTTGATTTTCTTATGTGTAAGGCGCTGTCCAAAGCCCTTAATGTGTTAGATTTTACCCTTAACATTTTATAAATGCCCATGTTTTTCTATTTCATACGTAAGGAAATAGATCAGAGAGAATAACCTAGCTCCAAATCATATCAACAGCAAATGATGGCATCAGCCTTTGAGCCCAGGTCTACATGACTCCCAAGTTGATTTCAGAACCACCTGCTACATAACATCTGTCTTACCAACAATGAGTTCGCGACACCTCCACCCACGCAGAGGCCTAGAGCTCTAGTTTTAACACTGCTCTACTTTCTAACACACTATAAAATGATTAGCTTCTCTCTCTTCCTTTAAACCAGTGGTTCTCAACCTTCCTAATGTCGCGACCCTTTAATACAGTTCCTGTGGGTTGAGACCCACAGGTTGAGAACTGTTGCTTTAAACCCTCCTTTCCCACCTGCTATAGTATCTGCAAAATGAGGCACCAACATCCTCCTTAAGGAACTTTGTAGGTTATGTTAACGCCAACTAATAAGAAACAGATAAGCTCTCTGAGATAAGTAAAAAATTCCTAGGGACTGTTTACTGGATCTATTGCCACCTACAGTGTGAGCCCAAGGTACACACAGAAATTGAGTTTACTAGGAGAAAGGATGTAAGAACATAATATCTAGGAAATGATCTTGAGGCAGAAGCTGTTACACCCAGCATGCCTCCTTAAAGCACACCTGCAGGTACTCAAAGGGACAAAACTATCAGATATTTAAAAGGAACAAGATTTCAGCCAGAAATGGCAGAGTTCCACATAAAAAGCAAGGAAGCTTGTCCTCTGAAAATGCAAATATTCTCTTAATTAATGAATAAAAATATTAGGGGAAATAGGGAAGGCAGACAACCCTTGGCCACGTGACACTAGCTGTCAGCGCAGTGCTCATCCCCCAGCAAGTCTCTCCTGTGAAATGTAAAATCTGAGGAATAGGCCTAAGCCGCCACCAGCCCCACCTCTTTCAACTTCATTGGAAAACCTGAAGCTGCTGAAAAGTTCCCTGTCAGAAGAGGGCTCACCAGCTCAATTCTGTCCAATCTAATTTCCCAAGTATTGTTTGTATTATGTGCTTTTCACTAACATATAATCACCGTTAAGACATAGGTCAGCTCTAAATTAAAATGTTATATGCCAATACAGAGTAATAAGCTTAAGTAAACAAATTTTAAAAAGCTCTACACATTTAAAAGTTGCCACTAAACCTCATAATATTAAACAACAAAAAAAATCTCCCCTGGGTATCTCCAACCTTCGTCATAACAGACTTTGCCCTGTGATTACCTTCTTGGATTATTACGCATCTTAGTCATACCCTGCCCCCTGCTTTGAATAAAACTTTCAAAGCGATACATAAGATTAAAATATCTGAAATGCCAAAATTTATACCTAACAGCGAGCATTATAAAAATCATTTTTGGAGGGTAGTCATGAATGACATTCACAACTAAGAAGTCAAAGGGGCTGCCCTCCATGTCCAAGGAGCCTCGAAAAGATGCATATCTACATAAAGGCCTTCTGTACATCCTCCCTATAAATTATATAAAACAAAGAGAAATGGCCACTTATCCACATGAGATAGCTTGGTTTTCCAAGTATTATAAAAAATGATCAAAACCTTGTCTTCATTACAGCTCAAACAAGGCCCACAAACTTGTTTTTTAGGCTCTAAGTACAGAAAATTACTTCATTTCTCAAGTAAATATATGCTAGAAACTTGTGGATATCTCAAGAATGCTTTGTAGCTAAAGAAAGTAACATCATTGCCTACTCATTTTGCTTAATTTGCTAGTCTCTCGGCAACTTTGTGCTAACATTTTCATCCCATTTTAGATCCTGGGATTAGGCAATATAGTCCAGAGCACTGGACAGCCTCCACCTCCAATTCACAGAGCCACTGAGGTCACGGGATGGACTTTCTTCCCAGGATGCCTTCCTGGTACATGTTACATGCATTTCAGTTATCTTCTCCAAGTTACATTCCAGTAACTAAGCTTCATAAGCTTCTTATGAATTGTTTATTCTGTGTTTTAAAGCTCCATCAGCTGTTGGGATGATTTGCAAGATTCCTTCTCTTTTTGGTGAAACAGGATTGGTGAGCATTACTGGGTCTTTGGGTGGAATCCTTGCTATTTAAAATTCCTGCTGCTGGGATTAAAGGAGATAATGTCTGTAAAAGCCTTTTGTAAACTGTAAAGTCCCAGTCAAATGTAGTATGCTGTTATAACATTACCCACCATAGCAACAGCCCCAATTCTGCTGTAATGTGGGCCTTAAAACACTGATATCCATTTGGGTCTTGTCTTTTTCTTCCCACTCCAGGGCCTATATCAGTACCCAACATATGGAAGCCCCTCAAGGAAGTTTTGTTTAGAGAAATAAATAAATCATTCAGAAACATCACTTGGTTTTGCAAAGTAATGTCCACAGGCAAAAAGAAGCTAAACGTGTCAATTTAAATAATGAAAATACTCTGTCAAAAATACTGGGGTACTGGGGGAAGAAAGGCTACAAAACAAAAAGTTCTTCTGATTTCTTTGATAATGAAATCTGGTCTTCTGTAGTCAGTATTAAGGGAGAAGAAAGGGTACATACCAGCACTGGAATTTGTATTAGTCCAGAAAATCTGTGCTAATCCAGGATGGCTTAGAGAAGGAGGCTGCCGCCCCAGAAAGGGAAAGGGATGCTGCAGTTTGAGGGGGTTAAAATGAAAAGTATGAAATAGGCAAGTGTCACCCCAGCAAAGAGCTCCTCTAAACAGAGTTTTGATAACTGCACTGTCTGTCTCAGGGTGGAAAGGATCGACTCCATGCCTTAGGAGGGAGAGGCCTGAAGCAGGAAGACAAGTGACTAATGAAGAGGTAACAATATGAAATTATTTCTGGAAAACACTTTTGTGAGCATTTGCAGGAACAGTTAATGGTTACTAGAGAGGTGGTCTGTTTTAGGCACCTATACAAGGGAGGGGGTATACAAAGAGGTGGGGATGAAAATAAAACAGGTGGTGTTAAGGGCTAAGAACAGCAGCCTCACTCATGGGACTCAACAGAAGCCTCAAGGCTGAAAAGAAATTCCGGGGTGGCTGCCTGTTACTCAGCAGGGAACCAAAGACTGGCTTGCTGCCTCTGTACTTAACCTGAGATGAAAAAATCCTGACAGCCCCTTTTCCCAAAGGGGTAGGAGCGGTAGTCTAGAAGAGGGAAGGAGGACAGGCCCGACAGACACCCAGGGAGGTCTAGGACTCAGCAGCAGGGAGGCCCTGCACCAGCGCCCTGTTCAGCTGCAGAAAATATCCTATTTCTGCCGATCAATCAGCACTAAGCCAGTTTGTGGGGCTGAGCTTTAGGCACAGGCAGTTGCCAGTAGCAACAGGGCACACGCTCTTGGTGAGCTGGGCAGGAGGTGGCAGCTAAGGAGGGGCCGCCAGCGTGAAAGGCCCCAGGCTGGGCAACACGTGTTGGGGGGATGAAGCTGGTGGTGCAAGGTGGTTGCAGCGCGCCCTGGGACGGCCAGGCCAGAGTGGCCCACACCACTGACTTTGCAGGGAGAGTGGAAGGGGAGTTCCCAGTGACACAGCAATACCAGGCCACCCTTAGTAGCCTCCTAGCCCCTTTGGAGACGCAGAACTCTACCGGTCCCTAGACACAGGAGTCAGGATCCAAGAACAGGAGAGGTGCTGACCCTGCGCTTGGGTGGCCACGATCTCCAGACGCGCCCGGTCCACTGGAGCGCCTCCACGCCCCCACCCTGTAAGAGTCTCAGGAGGATGCCAACGTGGGAGTCTGTCTGCACGTGTGCGTGTTTTCATTTGCATTTCCAGCACAAAAGCAAGGCCCCACAGGTGGAAAGGAGGGCGCGGGCGCTCATGCTGCGCGTTCGGGCCGGGGCTGCGTACAAGCAACTGGGCGGAGGACGCGCGCACACGGCTCCCAGCCCCATCCCGCCTCAGGTGTCTCGAAGGAGGCTTCCAAGGAAGAGAGAGCCCCTAAGCTCGCGTGACCTCCCCAAACTTCTCCCCCTGCCGCTGAGATCCGGTAAGGGGGAAAGGAAAGCCAACCGCGAGGGAGGGCGGCGACAGGGTACAGAGATGGACTGACGAGACAGAGGAGGGGGGCGCGGAAGCACACAGCCCGCAGGGTCAAGCGACCGCCCAGGGGCAGAAAGGCTGCGGCCCGAGTGGCCGGCGTGGCGGTGCGCCTGGGCGGGGGACGGGCGGCGTCTCCTTACCTGGCCTGCGGTGGAGCATTCTGCTGCGGGCCGGGGCCGGGGTGGGCGCCGCCCCCCAGGGGTAGACCCTGCGGTGCCGTCACTTCGGGGGCAGCCAGAAGCTGGCTGCAGAGCCTGGAGTTGACAAACTTGCCATGTCCAGAGCGCGGAGGTAGCCCGGGCCACGCGCGCCCCACAGCTCGGGCACCTCGCACTCCTCTGCTTTGTTGTGTTCCGCCGCCGGTGCCCCTAGCGCCTGCCTCCAGGTGTCCCAGCGCCCTATCAGCCACGGGACGTTTCACTTGCACTCAGGGAGGCCCCTCGGGTGGGCTGTGCCACTTTCTTCCCGGAGGCGCACGTTGAAGAGCTGCCCCGGAGCGCCCGGCGGGCTGCTCGGCGTGCGCTCCTACGAGGAGGCTCAGGCCCAGAGATTCCCACCCCCCACTTTCTCCTCCTCCCCCTCCTCCCCTCCGCGGGGCCCCCCCATCAGAAGCTGCTTAGGATCCGCGCTGTCAAATCCAGCCCATCTGCTGCAATCATAATCAGTCTCAACCGAACGGTTCTGACAAATATCCGCCTGGAGCCGGAGTTGGAGAAGCCGGAGGGTGAGGGGCGGGGAGAGACGGGAGGAGGGGTGAGGGGACGATGAGGACCTGGTGCCCGGAGAGGGGCCTGGAGGCGTCTATTGTCTGCCCCTCACGGAGGAACTGAAAGGGGAAGCTGAGATCCAGAAGGGGAAATAGTGCTTTCATTTCCCAGTTCCTAGTAGGAAAAAAAAAAAAAAACATTCCTGCAGGCCCCTGGCTCCCTCCGCGCCCCCAGTCCCACCCCAAACTTCAGCTCTGTCTGGGTGGAACCAATTTCTGCTAATAAATGACAAACAGGTCCCTTAGTTTCATCATGGGGCTGACCCATAGCCTACCACAGATAGCCAAAGTATTATAATTGGCAGGTAAGAGCAGGAACTAACAGCCGTTTGTCTGGAGTGAGAAGTTGGTTCCCAAGTACATTTGGGAATAAAGCTTAGGGAGGGAGAAGGTGCCTGTAATTGCCCAAGAAGCCTGGCCTTTTGCCTCCTGTTGGCATTTTTGGGAGATAAAAGGAAATCTGCTTTGGGCAAGAAAATGCTGAACTTAGTTTTGTCCTACTTTGAGTTTAAAAGATTCTCATAATTTTCTTCCCTTTTTTTCTGGTGAAAATACTGTTTTCTTTAATGCCATTTTTTAGAAGATTACTTCTAAAATGTTTTTCCAAAGTGAAATAGCTTATTCAGATGAAATGAGATGCTCCTTTCAAAATATAACTTTGAACTATTTCAAAATGCTGCTTTGAGGTAACTTCATATAACACATTTTAGGTGGTGATAGACTCACAAGGATTATCTCAAAAGTTGGGGTTTTTTCAAGTAAAATAAAAATAACAGCAATCCTAGAAACACATAAGTCTTACAGCATGAAAAAACACAACCAATGGAATTATGCTTGATTTTGTACATTCTTCTCCAGCTGGGAAATGTTCAATTATCTTGAATGAGAGTATTTGTTGGGGAAATAATTTGTTGTATAAACAGATCACCAGTGGGAAAGTGAAAAATTTTAAGCCATTTATTCAGATACGTATAAGAGCTAGGCAAAAATAAATATATTTTACTGTGAAATTGAATAGAGTTTTAAATTAGTGCTCAAATCATTCTTTTGCTTTATACTGTACTTGAGAAATGTGTGCAAGCCACATTAAGCACCCACTTATCTAGGCAGAGACTGTGTCTTCCACTTATTTTATAGCCCAGCGGTGCTTACAACAGCACTATGCAGCTGTGGGCACTCTATGAATACTGATGGTTTGAAGTTTGGATTTACAGGCCAGAATTAAAATGATAATACATCACAGTGACTCCATAGGTGAGGTAAAAGGGAGTTCAAGTGTTACTTTCCGCAGTAAGTAGTATGTCAAGGACAACTTCTGGCCAGATTTTAAATATTTTCATGAAAATTTAAAAAATTAGCACTTTTCAATGTTCATGTTTATCAGTATTAAATAATTTTGTTAAGATTGATTAACATAATGCCAAGAAATAGTTCACAAAGAGTCCTCTCCACCAGAATGAGGGATTATGCTCGTGACTAATTAACAGTGTCCAGGAAACTGGTGTTGTCCAGTAAGAGTAGCATTGAATTGAGGGTCAGGCCTCCAGAAGAAATTTATAAATTGTGTTATCTTCCCATGTTGGTGGTTTCCTTTAAATTGTGGTTAAATGATAGCCTAAATCAGTGGTTCTCAACCTGTGGGTCATAACCCCTTTGGGGGTCAAATGACCCTTTCACAGGCGTGGCCTAAGACCATCCTGCATATCAGATATTTACATTATGATTCATAACAGTAGCAAAATTACTAAAGTTTCAGTTATGAATTAGCAACGAAAATAATTTTATGGTTAGGGGTCACCACAACATGAGGAACTGTATTTAAGGGTTGTAGCATTAAGAAGGTTGACCTAAATTGACCACCAGCCTCCATTGTCCTTGGTTCTATCTTTGAAATATGGCCTGTTCAGTTTTATCAATTGCTAATTGAGTAAATTACTATATATCAGTGCTGGAATATATGAGTAAAAATCAGACAAAAATGTTTGACCTTGTGGAGCCAGTTCTGGAGGAGAAGTAGTCTTTAGGATAGAATATAGAAGTAAATTATAATCTCAAAATATTTAGAAGATAATCAGTGTGATGGAGAAAAATAAAGAGGGTGGGCTGGGTGGTGTGCCGGTTTAAATAGAGTGCCGGGTGAAGCTCTCACTGAAAATGCTAAGTGAATGATGAAAGGAGCTTAGGGAACAGGCACCATGCATATGTCTGGGAAGATCATCCCAACAGGTAGGAAGAGTAGGTACAAGCGGCCCTTAGGTATTATTATGCCTGGCAAGGTCTAGGAATGTTAAGGGCCACCAAGATGGAACATACCAAGGGAAGAGGGCTGATGTGGATGGACTGAAAGACATATTATTGGGTGGGACCTAACAGACCAATTTAAGGACATAGGTTTTCTCTGTTAGTTATAGAGGGGAGAACGCTGACAGAAAGGGAGTGACATGATCATCTGACTTTTGTTTAATGGATCACTCTGACTGCCATGTTGATAATTAATTCTAAGAGCAAAGCTATTATTAGAATACTGCAAGTATCTCCTGAGAGTTGATGATTTGGACAGGCCATAGCAAGAAAGATAATGAGAACTGGTAGCAATATAGAATTGTTCTGAATTTAGAGCCAACAGTATTACTTGTTCAGAATGGGTGGTTTGAAAAAAAGAATACTTTCTTTCAAGTATTCTTGAAAGAAAAGAATACTCTAAGCAAATCTGGCCTTATAACTAGAAGGATGGAGTTGCTGTTAACTGAAATGAGCAAGTATGGATGGAGCAAATATTGGTGGAAAAATCAGAATTCGATTTTGGATTTGTTAAGATTCGGATGCCTCATAAGTATTTTAAAGTAATTAATTTATATGTAGTTCCCAGCTGTTGATAAGTATCATACAAATGTTTGTGTTGCTGGGACTAAATGAGATATTGAATAGACAATCAAATAAATATTCAAATATAGTGTTCAGTGTACAAATTACAGATGGAAATGGAAGTTTGGGAGTTGTACAGACAGTAGGTGGTTAAATTAAGTACACCAGATCAGTGCGGCATCAGAGCTATGAGTGATGTTAGGGGAGGTTGCTGCGGATTGAATGCTGCAGCACTCCAACTTTATTTTATTTTTTCGAGACAGAGTCTCACTATGTCACCCTTTAGTAGAGTGCCATGGCATCACAGCTCACAGCAACCTCAAACTCTTGGGCCTAAGCTAGTAGCTGGGACTATAGGCACCTGCCACAATGCCTGGCTATTTTGTTGTTGGTGTTGTTGTTGCAGTTGTCATTGTTGTTTAGCTGGCCTGGGCTGGATTTGAACCCGCCAGCCTCGGTGTATGTTGCCAGCACCATAACCACTGTGGTACGGGTGCTGAGCCGGCACTCCAATTTTAAACAGACAAGGAGATGAAAACGAACCAGCTAAGGAGACCAACCAGAGAGGCAATCGATGAGTGAAATATTAGACCATGATAGTGGTGCCCCTCCAGGAACCTAGTAAAGACAGTTTTCAAGGAGAGAGTGATCCTGCTATTCATACTCTGATACAGTTGTCTCTACAGAACACTCAAAAAAGCATATAGGAAAACTATGCAAGAATTTATCAGGCCTACTCATTTGTCTACTGTCTGTTTATAGCTCATCCTTCATGGTGTCCTGGCACGTTGCTGAGGATCAGGCACATGACAGGTATCCCATGTGCACTGAACCAAGAAAGAGATTAAATGCCTTGTGCTGCAAAGTATTTCATGGGTGCTGTTGCAGGGATCTCCTCTTCTTAAATTCAAGAAATACTGATGTATAGAACAAGATTTCTAAGAAAAAAATGGACCTAAAAAGCATTATATGTTTCCTTTTTATTAAAGATTGCCAATAGACGAGTGACTTTTAGCCCACAATCAAGTCTATAAAACATTTTCTCAGACCATCTTCAATAAAATTAAAATCAGTAACAAAGGTATAATTCATATGGAAATTTAAAAAATCTGAAGTCTTCCAACTTATGACAACAATCTAATTTTAACAAAGCAAAATATTTAAACACATTACCAAAGAAAATGCAAAAGTGCACAAAAAGGTGCTCAACTGCATTAGTCCCTGGATAAATACAAAGTAAAATCACAATGAAATTTACTCACAACACTATATTTGAAAAAACTTAAAAGGTTAACAATATGAAATGTTGGCAGGGATATAGAGCAACCGAAATTCTCATACTTTGTAGGTGAAAATACAGAATGGCACAGCAAATTTGGAAAACCAATCAGTAGTTTCTTTGAAGTTAGACAAACACCTGGTAACCCAGGAATCCCATTTCTATGTATTTACCCAAAAGAAGTGAAAACATGTTGACTCAAATACTTTCACATAAATATTAATAGCAGCTTTATTCCTTTTTTCTCTTTTTTTAAATTTCAGATTAATGTGAGGGTACAATTAGGTTACAGGGTTTGCATTTGTTAGGTAGAATCCCTATTCTAGTTGTAGCTCCCACCCAGGAGATGTGCCATGTATGTAGCCTTACATTGTGCCCATTTAAGTGGGAGCAAACCAATCCCTCCCTCCCCAGTTGCCCCAGCTTGAATTGAGTTTTTCTCTTGTGTAGGCATGTGTTACATCATCAACTGGCTTCATATTAGTATTGAGTACATTGGATTCTTGCTTTTCCATTCTTGTGATACTTTACTAAGAAGAAAGTGTTTCATCGCCATCCAGGTTAATACAAAAGATGTGAAAGTCTCCATCTTTTTATGGTGGAATAGTATTCCATAGTAAACATGGAATTCATAATATTTATCAATTTATTATTAATTCATAATAGCCCCAAACTAGAAACAACCAAGTTTTCATCAACTTATAAACAAATAAACAACCTGTAGTAGATCCATCCATACCAGGAAATACTATTTATCAATAAAAAGAAATCAACTGTTGCAAAATAACATGCATGGATCTTAAAGGCATTATACTAAGTGAAAGAATGTCTTATTTTGTGACTGGCTTTTGTTTGATTTCATTTGGTTCTTAAAAACTCTAGAGACAAAAACCACATCAGTAGCTTCTTGGAGCTAAGGATGGGGTTGACTATAAAGAGCCACCAAGGAAGTGGGGTTCTCTTTCCCATGTGGGAAATATTCATGGTGGTGGTGACAAAACTGTATTTTGTTAACATCAAATTGTATACTCTAACATTGTCGAGTCTTACTGTATGTAAATTAAACCTTAATAAAAACATTTTTAAAAAGAATAAAGAATTTAATCTCATTTCGTAATGGGTTTACAGAGCTTGCCTATCTGAGAAGAGGAAGCTTACTTCAGCAATATCTTTACTTCAAATCCCCAATGAAATAACTGATCCATAAAAAGACCACTAGGAGATGCTGAATCCAGTATGTAAAACTTCAGTGGAAGATAGAATATTAAAACTACAAGTATTACCTCCTGATTTTTTGTTACTTGCAAAGGGAAATCAAGCTATCTTGTACAAGGGCGACATCTTCCTCCTTATGTGATCCTATTATGAGAAGTGCATAGCATTACCTATGAAATATTTTTTAAATGGTTAACCTGAATCTAAACAAGGTCTTGCCATAATTTCCTGCTTATAGGAAATAAAACAGATAAATGACACTACAAGGAAATCACAAGGCATGAGCAGAATAGGGAACATTCTACAGCTCGTCAAAAAGTCAATGTCTAGTAAAGTATCCCAAGAATGGAAGAAAAAGTACCCAATGTACACAGCCCTACTATGAAACTAATTTGAGACTCTCACATGAAAGCTATAACCCAGCTACAACTTAACAATAGGGGGAAGTGGGAAGGGGGGGGTGGGTAGAGGGAGGGGGATCGGTGGGATCACACCTGTGGTGCATCTTACAGGGGTATTTGCGAAACTTGGTAAATGTAGAATGTAAATGTTTTGGCACAGTAACTGAGATAACACCAGAAAGGCTATGTTAACCACTGTGATAAAAATGTGTCAAATGGTTTATGAAGCGAGTGTATGATGACCCATGATCATATCAATGTATACAGTTATGATTTAATAAAAATAAAATAAAATAAAAAAAAAGTCAATGTCTCTGGGTTGAAACAAGTAGGACTATCACAGATCAAAAGAGACATCATTAGCCAAATGCAGCTAATGGGATAGGGTCTTACTGTAAAAAATAGTTCAAAAAAGATATTTTGAAAACAATTAGAGAAGTTTAATGAGGCTGACACTGAATAATATAAGGGAGTATTTTTTTTTTTGGCTAAGGGTAAAAATGATATTGTGGTTATAAAGGAAGTTGTCCTTATTTTTAAAAGACAAATACTGAAATACTTACGGTAGAAATATCATGGGGTCTGCCATTCGCTTTGGGAAAAACATACAAAGCAAAAATGTTAAAATTTGTTAATGTTAAGTTGTGGGTAGATGCTTTTCTTTCTACCCTGGTCTTAATTTTCCTGTGTATTTGAAATTTTTCTTAATAAAAAATTATAAAATATATACTTATAAAATCAATAGTTTAACTTTAGACGGGAATTAGAGAAATTTAGAACTTGATGTCTTAAAAATATCAAATTTTGAAATGGAACTAAAGCAGTGTAAGGAGATAAATAAATTTACTGCACATTCAAAAATGAATAAAAATAGAAAATTAATGTTCAAAGCATCCAACCACAAAAGAACAACAAGTAGAATAAAAGAAAGAGAAAAATCAAAAGTTCAGTAACATAGAATTCAAATCATCAATGTAGGATCAGTAAAAAAAAATCTGGTTAAATCAGTGAAAAACAGTGAAGACAATTAATAAGCTACATGCTAAGGTGATGACAGAGATTTGAAAAATAGGACTACTTCACTATGAACAACATTATGGATCTTTAAATTTATTACCATAAAGTGATTAATATCCAAATTGAAGGAGCTTTTAATAAAACTCAATATTCCCGAGAATCTTGGACAATTAAATAGATTCAATCAACAGTTTTAAAACAATTTTCTTTTATATAACCATAAGTCAAATTTTTAATTTCTTCATTGAGATAAAATCACCCATGTAAAGAGTTAAATCCATTTATTTTTAGCATATGCACAGTTACACAACTATCGCCATTGTTTAAGTTTAGAAAAATTTACCCCAGAAAGAAACCCCTAGTATGTATTAGCTATCTCTCCTCATTCTTCAGCCAGAAGCCTGTAATAACCTTTTTCTTTTTAAGAGACAGAGTCTTACTTTGTTGCCCTCAGTAGAGTACTGTGGCATCATAGCTCACAGCAACCTCCAGCTCTTGGGCTTAGGCGATTCTCTTGCCTCAGCCTCCAAGTAGCTGGGACTACAGACGCCCACCACAACACCCAGCTATTTTTTTGTTGTAATTGTCGTTGTTGTTTTAGCAGGCCTGGGCCAGGGCTGAACCCGCCAGCCCCGGCTATGTGGCCAGCGCCCTAACCACTGAGCCATGGGCACCAAGCCAATCTGATCTACTTTCTATCTATTTGCCTCACCTGGATATTTCATATAAGTGGAATGATACGATGTGTAGCCTTTTGTGCATGGTTTCTTCCACCTAGGGTAAGGTTTTCAATGTTTTTCCGTGTCGTAACGTGCATTGGCACTTCATTCCTTATTGCCAAATAATATCCCATTTTGTGGTATGCGCATACCACATTTTATTTATCAATTCATCAATTAATGGGCATTTGGGTTGTTATTCTTTGACTATTATAAATAACGCTACTATAAATGTAGAAGTTGTTGTGTGGACATATGTTTTCATTTCTCCTGGGCATCTATGCCAGCAGTGGAATTGCTGGATCCTAGAATAACTCTCAGGTTTAACATTTTGAGGATCTCTCAAGATACTTTTCAAAGCAGCTACACCCTTTTATATTTCCACCAGCAATGTATGCGGGTTCCAATTTCTCTACAACCAACCTCTCCAGCACTATTATCTTTCTTTAATTACAGCCATTCTAGAGGATGAGATGTGGTATCTTGTGGTTTTTATTTGCATTTTCCTGGTGGCTAACGATGTTTAGTATCTTTTCATGCACTTATGGGTCATTTGTGTGTGTCTTCCTTGGAGAAATTTCTTCTCAGCTTTGTCCATCTTTAGAGTGTCTTTTATTGTTTAGTCATGGGCTCATATATTTTTGAAGACAGTCTTTACAAAACTTGAAAAATATATAAAAACTAATAATGCACATCTCACAGAAAGTTACTGGGAATAACTAGGGGTAGGAGGAGAAGGGAGGAGAGGAAAGACATACGAGGCTGGAATACTCTGATACTAAAAGTAAATGTAGAACCTATGGGAGGAAAATTAATGAGGCTTTCAATAAATCTTAATAAAACCGAACCCATCAATGTGAAAAATTATCATAATTGCAATAATAATGGTAATAATAAAATGGCATGACCAAATAAGACTTATCCTTAATGCAAAGATGACTAGAAAAATCTATTCAGTTTCCAAAAAATTTGCTAATTTTTTGAAGATTAAAAACTGAAAGATAGGGCGGCGCCTGTGGCTCAAAGGAGTAGGGTGCCGGTCCCATATGCCAGAGGTGGCGGGTTCAAACCCAGCCCCGGCCAAAAAAAAAAAAAAAAAAAAAACACACACACACACACAAAAACTAAAAGATAAAATCATTTCAACAGGTGCTGCAATATTTTAATGATATTCTAATTTTTCTCATAATTTTTAAAGGTTTGAAAGCTTCTATTCCCTAGGAATAAAAGGGATTTCTTTAAACTTATAAAAGATAGCTACCCCCCCCAAAAAAAATAGATCAATAGCACACATCATATTAAATGGTGAAATTGAAGAATATTTCTTTAAACATTTCTCTAGGCAACAATGCCCCATCCCCACTCCTATTCAACATTTTCTTGGTCTTAGCAGGTGTCCTCAAACTTTTTAAACAGGGGGCCAGTTCACTGTCCCTTGGAGGGCCAGACTACAGTTTAAAAAACCAAAAACTATGAACAAATTCCTATGTACACTGCACATACCTTATTTTGAAGTAAAAAAAAAAAAAAAAAAAACAGGAACAAATACAATGACACCGCCTCATGTGGCCCACGGGCCGCAGTTTGAGGACCCAATGACACGAAGAAAAGAAAAGGCATAAAAACTACAAAGTAATGAACCAAACCATCATTTTTTATCATCAATATTGTGATCGCTAGAGAAAACTGAAGAAAACTCAGAGACAAATCATATATGTTAAAGGTGTATGTTTACTAGGTAAAAAATATACCAGGAGTGCCAAAAAATTTATACACATCTTAAGAGATCTTGTTAGAAATAAAATCAATCAGTCCCTTCAAATATGCAAAACTTCAGGCAAAATGGTTGTGCACAGAATTTCTGAGTACATTTGACCAGTAACAGCACTGTACCTTCAATTCAACTTTAAAACATAATGTGTAGATAACACACTTAAAATGTGTATGCATTTGGGGGGCACCTTCTGTATATACTAAAATGGATAGTGTTCTTAACATATGCACCAAATTTTTAGAAGTGTATAATTTTTTTAGTGATCCAATTTCAAAATAAAAAGACAAAAAATTATAAAGAATATAGGAATACATTTAAAGATGTGGGGCGGCGCCTGTGGCTCAGTGAGTAGGGTGCCGGCCCCATATGCAGAGGGTGGCGGGTTCAAGTCCAGCCCCGGCCAAACTGCAACAAAAAAATAGCCGGGCGTTGTGGCGGGCGCCTGTAGTCCCAGCTGCTCGGGAGGCTGAGGCAAGAGAATCGCGTAAGCCCAAGAGTTAGAGGTTGCTGTGAGCTGTGTGACGCCACGGCACTCTACCCAAGGATGGTACAGTGAGACTCTGTCTCTACAAAAAAAATAAAAATTAAATTAAAAAAAAAAAGATATGAAGCACCTTATGGAAAATATCCTGTTGAAAGGTATAAAAGACAAATCGAGCAAATAGAAAAACATATTATAGTGATGGATTAGAAGACTATCTCCTGACTTAATCTTTAAATGTGAAACATTATCAATCAGAATCTCAGCAGGTTTATACACTGAATTTAACAGCTCATCTTGAAATTCTTAAAAGGAAAAAGGCCCAAAATAACCAAATATCTTTAGGACAAGTGAAACCTCTAACATTCCAAAAAGGTTCAGGTACCTTAGTATAAAAATATATCATTGAACAAGTGAGCTAGATAAATGGACTAATGAAATGGAAAGAGAGACTAGAAACAGACCCACATTTATGGACTCAAGGTATATGACAAAAATGGCATTATTAATTAAGGGGGAAGGATTGGCTGTTTTAGAAAGTGGCCCAGGTAAACTTTATACTTGACTAGAATAGACAAAATTAGAATTGCACCTCAGACCATTCACAAAAGATAAACTAGATTAAAAACTAAACATGAAAAGAAAATTTATAAAACATTTTAAAGAAAAGCTCTGGAGACAGCGGCGCCTGTGGCTCAGTGAGTAGGGTGCCAGTCCCATATGCCGAGGGTGGTGGGTTCGAACCCAGCCACGGCCAAACTGCAACAAAAAATAGCCAGGCATTGTGGCGGGCGCCTGTAGTCCCAGCTACTCAGGAGGCTGAGGCAAGAGACTTGCCTAAGCCAAGAGCTGAGGTTGCTGTGAGCTGTGACACACAGCACTCTACCTAGGGCAACAAAGTGAGACTCTGTCTCAAAAAAAAAAAAAAAAAAAAGAATCCTCTGGAGAATACTTTGAATATCATCAGGCTCAGAAGTATAATGAAGTATTTCACTACATTAAAATTTTAAACTTCTGTGTGATTAAACAAAGACCATAAACAAAATGAAAAGTCAAGGCATAGACTAGAACAATCTGTTTGAAATATACATCCTAAAAAGAATCACTATCCCAAATTTGTAAAGAACTACAAATGAATAGGAAAAAGTTAAAGAAATAAAAAGGGTGGAAAGTATATAAAAGGTCAGTTCACAAAGATAAAAATTAAGTAGCAATAAATAGGTTAAAACTGCCCAGTTGGGGAAATGCAAATTAAAACCATGCAGTACTATTTCATGCCTATCATAATTGCAAAAGTAATTCTGATTAAACTGTGTGTTGATGAGGCCTTGCATGGAAACAAGGATTCTTTATGCATTACAGTCGGGAACAGTTAGGATCGATGTAGTAAGGTGTTAGGTAACTAATATGCAGCAACCCCATATCTAGGTCCACATTCACAAACTTCATTATGTATTAAACCTCAAACATCAGTACATTCTGGAAATTAGAAATATTGCAGACAGCACTTGTTGATACCAATGCAATAAAACAAATTATTTTAAAACATCAAAATGGAAAACTAACTTTTAAGCAACTCCTTAATGAAAGAGATGAAATGGCTAAATTTCTAAAATATAATAAATGAGAGTCTTAAGCATACTTCTCAACAAAAATAAAAAATATATAAATAAATTTTCAGCTCAAAAGGCAAATAAATAAATAAGAAAGAAAAAAATGGCTCTATGCCTGTAGCACAGTGGTTATGGTGCCAGCCACATACACCGAGGCTGGCGGGTTCGAACCCTGCCCGGGCCAGCTAAACAACAATGACAACTGCAACAAAAAACAGCCTGGCATTGTGGTGGGCACCTGTAGTCCCAGCTACTTGGGAGGCTGAGGCAAGAGAATCACTTAAGCCCAAGAGTTTGAGGTTGCCATAAGCTATGATGCCACAGCACTCTACTGAGGGTAACATAGTGAGACTCTGTCTAAAAAAAAAAAAGAAGAAGAAGAAAGCATGAGGAAAGAAAGATACGCGCATAAGGTAATGAAGTAGAGAACAAAAGTAATAAATCTAATTAAAAAATCAATGGAGGTTTCATTTTTATTTCAATAAACCACTACATAACCTAATCGTGCAAAAAAGGGGCAAAGAGAAGAAATCAGAAATACACAGCAAACATAACAGTTGGCCCTTGGACAGCAACGGTCTGTTTTATTCGAGCTGCATGGGTTCACTTAACACTTGGATATTTTTTTTTCACTCAAAGTCATATGGAATGTGCCTGCCTCCCCTTCTGCAGACAGCAAGACCTACCCCTCCTCTTCCTCAGTCTATTCACATTGACAAGGATGAAGACCTTTATGATGATCCACTTCCACTAGTGAATAACAAATACATTTTCTTAATAACATTTTCTTCTCTCTAGTTTACATCAGGGTAAGTCTACAGTAGATTAAATATATACAAAATATGTGTCAATGAACTATATTATTGGTAAGGCTTCTAGTGAACAATAGGCTATTAGTAGTTAACTTTGGAGGAAATCAAATGTTATAAGCAGATTGTTTACCCTGCGAAGGACCCTTGCATTGTTCAAGGGTCAGCTGTACAAGATAAGAAAGACATATGGGAAATAACAATTGAAAAAGTAAATTAAGTGGCTTCTTCATAGACCTCATCTCTATGCAAATAAATTTTAAGACATTGATAAAATAGAAAATTTCTTTGGAAAAGTCGTTTATCAGAATTCACTCTATTAGAATTAAGAAGATTAATCAGTTAACCTTTCTGGAAAAAATAAACATAGGACCCCACAAAAATATTTCACCAGACAATTCCACTGTTCCATATTTGCTCCAGAACATGGAGAATGAAGGCAAACTTTCTAATGATCTTATGCAGCAAGTACTGATTATTTACCTTCCTGAGAAAAGTAAATTATAGACTGATATCAGTTCCTATAAATATCAGTGTAAAAATAATAAATATAAAGAAAACAATATAAAATTGCATTTAAAAAACACCATGACCAAGTGGCATTTAATACAGGAATGTAAATTTGCCTCAATATTAATTATTAATATATCACATTTTAAACCTAAGGGAAAAATTGCACAGTAAGTGTTTAAGTATTAGTGTTTGAGAAAATTTCATGCCCTTCCTGATGAAAACCTAAGAAGATAAGAATTGATGTATATTTTCTTAACATAATAAAACATACATTCACACACACATCCTTACTTAATGAGGAACTACATAAGGCTTCCAACTTGATCAATAACAAGGCCAGTATGCCCGCTACCTCCACTACTGTTCAACATGATACTGGATTCAGGGCAGTTTTCAGGATAAATTAAATAGGGGCATAAGAATTGGAAAAGAGCAAGTAAAAAGTTTATTGGCAGATGACATGGTAGTATGCCTGAAAATGATACAAATCAAGATAAAATTAACTCAATAAAATTTAGATTCAATGAAAATTAATATACAGAAGTCAATCACCTTCATGACAGACTGTTAGAGGGGATAGGAGACCTTATTTACACTAACCACAAAGATGATAAATAAAAAGTAGAAATGTATAAAACCTATGTGAGGAAAACTTTAAAAGTGTCACAAAAATAGACTTGAGGAAAGAGAAGGCATTCACCCTTCTATAACAGAATGACTCAACGTTATAAAGATGTCAGTTCTCTCCAAGATACTTTATAAAATTAACACAATTCCAGTAAAAATACCAACCAGATTCCTTAGGAGCTAGACTAGTTAATACTAAAATTCATATGGAAAAACCTGCAAAGATAGAAAGGGAAACACTAAGAAAGAAAAGCTGGAAACAGAGGCCGGGCTCCGTGGCTCACACCTGTAATACCAGCACTTGGGAGGCCGAGGTGGGTGGACTGCCTGAGCTCACAGGTTTGAGACCAGTCTGAGCCAGAGTGAGACCTTGTCTCTAAAAATAGCCGGGTGTTGTGGCAGGCACCTGTAGTCCCAGCTATTTGGGAGGCTGAGGCAAGAGAATCACTTAAGCCCAGGAGTTTGAAGTTGCTGTGACCTATGATGCCACACTACTCAATGAGGGTGACAAAGTGAGACTCTGTCTCAAAAAAAAAAAGAAAATAGTTACACCATATACTCACAGGGGTGTCCAACTTTTTCTTTTCTGCTGTATATTGGAAAAATGTGAGTTGTCTTGGGCTACACATTAAATACACAGACACGAAGGAAAGCTCATGGGCAAAAAAAAAGATCCATGAAAAGATATAATTTCCATGATATCCATTACCACAAACAAGCAAACTGTCCTCAAATAATCTACCACGTGGCCCAGGGGCCATAGGTTCAACAGCCCGGAAAGCTGCTAAAATAAAAACAGTGTGATACTGGTGCATGAATACAGCAGAAATACATTTGAAGTCCAGAGATAGATCCAAGTATTCATGGACATTCCCTCTATAATAGCTGTGGCATGTCTAATCACAGAGGGATTTTTAAATAGGGCTGGGATAACTGGTTATTTGACCACCTATAACAAGAAATTGAAACCTCAAACCACACACATAAATTCCAAATAGCTTAGAGAATCTAAATTAACCATGCAAGTACAATAAAAAAAAAAAAAATAGGGAGAGGGGAGGAGGCTGGAGGATGGGGTACTCCCACTTAAGGGGCACAACATTACAGGTGTATGGCACACCTCTTGGGGGTGGGACACAATTATAAGAGAGTTTACCTAAAAATGGAAGCAGTGTAACCTAATTCATTGCACCTTCAATTAACCTGTAACAAGAAAAAAAAAAGAAGAAGAAGAAGATAGGGTAGCGCCTGTGGCTCAAAGGAGTAGGGCACAGGCCCCATATGCCAGAGGTGGCAGGTTCAAACCCAGCCCCAGCCAAAAACTGCAAAAAAAAAAAAAAAGAAGAAGATACAATGTGGAAGTAGCACCATAAATCAAAAATACAGAAAGCCATTTAAAACAAAAACAAAAACATAGGTGAATTCCATTGTAACCTGGGTGAAAGGAGTGGTTACCTAACGATGACTCAAACTCAAGATGCCCTGAAAACAACAGTAAAGTTGACGTAAAAACTTAATTTTTAAGAGTATGATATATTAGTTTTCTACTGCTGCTATAACAAGTCACGAATTTAGTGACTTAAAACAATACAAAATCATCACCCTCCTGTTGTGCACGTTGGAAGTCCCACAGGTCTCACTGGTCTAAAATGAAGATGTCAGGAGGGCGGCATTGTTTCCTGAAGGTTCTACGGAAGCATCCATTTCCTGTGCCTTTTCCCGTGTCTAGATGCTGCCTATGTCTTATTGCCCATGGCCCTTAATTTCATCTTCAAAAGCCAATACCTTTGCATCTCTCTGATTTTTATTCTGTAGTTATTACTCCCTCTAAACACAGCCAGGAATGGTTCTTAGCTTTTGAAGAACCCTTGTGATTACACTGGGCGCACATGAATATACCAGGATAATCGCTTTATCTCGGAGTTCTTCTTTTAATCATATCTGCAAATCCCTTTTGCCATGTAAGGTAAAAAACATCTTTACAGGTTCTAGGGATTGAGACACATCTTTGTGGGCCATTATTTTGACAGCCACACACAGAAAAGAAAATGATGAGTCAAAAAATAATAAATAAAAAAACTCTACTGACAAAATGGGAAAAAATGTAATGTATCACAAGTAAGGAATTATTATTTGTGCAAGGAATTATTAAAATGAGAAGGAAAGGCCAAAAACTTAAAAGAAAAAACTGGCAAAATTCATGGACAGACAATTCACAAAATGACACAAAAGAGGCCTTTAAACATATGAAAAGATGATCAAGCTCACTTGGAGCTAGAAAAATGCAAGTTAAAACTATGCTGAGATGATGCTTCTCATCAGGTTGGAGGACCTTTAGACATTTGATAAGGGACTCTGCTGCAGAGACTGTTGGTGTGGGTAAACCAGCAGTGTCCTACATTACTGGTGGAAGAACAGATGAGAAAAACCTATTTGGAGGAAATTTAACAACATCCAACAAAACCCCTTTTGAATTTATCATTTGAGTGTACATTCTCACTTTTTGGAACTTACCCTGAATGTTTACTACCACCAACACAAAAGCACGTAGCATGTGGTTATTTGTTATTGCATTATTTGTATAATGTATTGTTGTTTAAAATGTCTCTAACTTGTCCTTGCTATGCATATATTTCTTTTCATCCTCTCACGGATTGTCCTATTTATTGGGTTTGAATTGTAACCTACTCTTCAGCTTTGCAGTCTTTCACTGGAAGCTTCTACACTATTTTCTGCATAGTAGCACTGAATAAATGTTTGATGTAAAAATTATTAGGGCTAAACAATCATTTTGTTATAAGAAGTTTCGTTTTGGAAAAATGTTCTCTAATATAACTAATACCGCATGGCTTATTAATTTTGGATTCATCCCAGATTGTTGTCTAAAGACTTTTTTTCTTTTTTTTCTTTTTATTTATTTTTATTAAACCATAGCTGTTTACATTAGTATGATCATGGGGCACCATACACTTGGTTCATAGATCGTTTGACACATTTTCATCACATTAGTTAACATAGCTTTTGTAGCATTTTCTTAGTTATTTTGCTAAGACCTTTACATTTCACATTTACTAGGATTCACATATGCCCTTGTAAGATGCACCACAGGTGTAATCCCCCTCCCTCCCCTCCCTTTCCCCTTTCTCCCTATTCTTAGGTTGTAACTGGGTTATAGCTTTCATGTGAAGGTCCTACATTAGTTTCATAATAAGGGTGAGTACATTGGGTACTTTTTCTTCCATTCTTGAGACACTTTACTAAGAAGAATATGTTCCACCTCCATCCATGTAAACATGAAAGAGGTAAAGTCTCCATCTTTCTTTAAGGCTGCATAATATTCCATGGTGTACACATACCACAATTTATTAATCCATTCGTGGATCAATGGGCACTTGGGCTTTTTCCATGACTTAGCAATTATGAATAGGGCTGCAATAAATATTCTGATACAAATATCTTTGTTATGGTGTGACTTTTGGTCTTCTGGGTATATGCCCAGTAGGGGGATTACAGGATTGAATGGCAGATCTATTTTTAGATCTCTAAGTGTTCTCCATATCTCTTTCCAAAAGGAATGTGTTAATTTGCATTCCCACCAGTAGCGCAAAAGTGTTCCCTTTTCTCCACATCCACGCCAGCATCTCTGGTCTTGGGATTTTGTGATATAGGCTAGTCTCACTGGAGTTAGATGATATCTCAAAGTAGTTTTGTTTTGCATTTCTCTGATGATTAAAGATGATGAGCATTTTTTCATATGTCTGAAGGCCGTGCGCCTGTCTTCTTCAGAGAATTTTCTCTTCAAGTCCCTTGCCCAGCCTGCGATGGGATCCCTTGTTCTTTTCTTGCTAATGCGTTTGAGTTCTCTGTGGATTCTGGTTATTAAACTTTTGTTGGAGACATAACCTGCAAATACCTTCTCCCATTCTGAGGGCTGTCTGCTTGCTTTACTTACTGTGTTCTTGGCTGTGCAGAAGCTTTTTAGTTTGATCAAGTCCCAATAGTGTATTTTTGAAGCAGCTTCAATTGCCCGGGGGGTCCTTCTCATAAAAAACTTGCCCAACCCAATTTCTTCAAGGGTTTTCCCTACACTCTCTTCTAGTATTTTTATAGTTTCATGTCTTAGGTTTAAATCTTTAATCCAGTGAGAGACTATCTTGGTTAATGGTGAGAGGTGTGGGTCCAGTTTCAGTCTTCTACAGGTTGCCAGCCAGTTCACCCAGCACCATTTGTTAAATAGGGAATCTTTTCCCCACTGAATGTTTTTAATTGGCTTGTCAAAGATTAAATAACGGTAAGTAGCTGGATTCATCTCTTGGTTCTCTATTCTGTTCCAGACATCTACTTCTCTGTTTTTGTGCCAGTACCATGCTTTTTTGATCACTATCGATTTGTAGTATAGTCTGAGGTCTGGTAGCATGATTCCTCCTGCTTTGTTTTTATTTCTGAGTAATGTCTTGGCTATTCAAGGTTTTTTCTGATTCCATATAAAACGAAGAATTATTTTTTCAAGATTTTTAAAGTATGACAGTGGAGCTTTAATGGGGATTGCATTGAAATTATATATTACTTTGGGTAGTATGGACATTTTAACAATGTTGATTCTTCCCAACCATGAGCATGGTATATTTTTCCATTTGTTAACATTCTCAGCTATCTCTTTTCTTAGAGTTTCATAGTTCTCTTTATATAGATCTTTCACGTCCTTTGTTAGATAAACTCCCAAGTATTTCATCTTCTTTGGCACTACTGTGAATGGGATAGAGTCCTTAATTGTTTTTTCAACTTGACTATTGTTGGTATATATAAAGGCTACCAAATTATGAATGTTGATTTTTGTAACCTAAGACACTGCTGTATTCCTTAATCACTTCTAAGAGTTTTGTAGTAGAGTCCCTAGTATTTTCCAGATATACAATCATATCATCTGCGAAGAGCGAAAGTTTGATCTCTTCTGACCCTATGTGGATACCCTTGATGGCCTTTTCTTCCCTAATTGCGGTGGCTAAAACTTCCATTACAATGTTAAAGAGCAATGGAGACAATGGGCAGCCTTGTCTGGTTCCAGATCTAAGTGGAAATGATTCCAATTTAACTCCATTCAATATGATTTTGGCTGTGGGTTTGCTGTAGATGGCCTCCATCAGTTTAAGAAATGTCCCTTCTATACCAATTTTCTTAAGTGTTCTGATCATGAATGGATGTTGGATGTTATCAAAAGCTTTTTCTGCATCGATTGAGAGAATCATACGGTCTTTGTTTTTTAATTTGTTTATGTGCTGTATTACATTTATAAATTTACGTATATTGAACCAGTCTTGAGACCTTGGGATAAAACTAACTTGGTCATGATATATAATTTGTTTGATGTGTTGCTGGATTCTGTTTGTTAGAATCTTGTTGAATATTTTTGCATCTATATTCATTAGTGATATTGGTCTATAATTTTCTTTTCTTGTTGGGTCTTTTCCTGGTTTGGGGATCAGGGTGATGTTTGCTTCATAAAATGTGTTGGGTAGTCTTCCTTCTTTTTCTACATTTTGGAACAGGTTGAGTAATATAGGTACTAATTCCTCTTTAAAGGTTTGGTAGAATTCTGACGTGAAACTATCTGGTCCCGGGCTTTTCTTTTTGGGGAGATTTTGTATGGTTAATGATATTTCTGAACTTGATATGGGCCTGTCCAACATTTCCACTTGTTTTTGATTAAGTCTTGGAAGGTGACGTGCTTCCGAGTAACGGTCGATTTCCTTCAGATTTTCGTATTTCTGAGAGTAAAGTTTCTTGTAATATTCATTAAGGATTTTTTGGATTTCTGAGGAGTCTGTTGTTATTTCGTCTTTGTTATTTCTGATTGATGAGATTAGAGATTTTACTCTTTTTTTCCTGATTAGGTTGGCCAAAGGTTTATCTGTTTTGTTGACCTTTTCAAAAAACCAGCTTTTTGATTTATTGATCTGTTGTATTATTCTTTTGCTCTGATTTTGGTTATTTCTTTTCTTTTACTGGATTTGGGGTTGGAGTGTTCTTCCATTTCCAGTCTCTTGAGATGTCCCATTAAGTTGCTTACTTCCTCTCTTTCTGTTCTCTTGAGGAAGGCTTGCAGTGCTATAAATTTCCCCCTTAGAACTGCCTTTGCGGTGTCCCAGAGGTTCTGATAGTTCGTGTCTTCATTGTAGTTTTGTTCCAGAAATTTGGCAATTTCCTTCTTGATCTCATCTCTGACCCAGCTATCATTCAGCATAAGGTTATTTAACTTCCATGTTTTTGTATGTGTATGCAGATTCCTGTTGTTACTCATCTCAAGTTTTATTCCATGATGGTCCGAGAAGATGCATGGAATAATTTCTATTCCTTTAAATTTGCTGAGGTTAGACTTGTGACCTAAGATGTGATCGATTCTGGAGTAAGTTCCGTGGGCTGATGAGAAGTATGTGTATTCAGTTTTGTTGGAATGAAATGTTCTGTAGATGTCTGCTAAATCTAAATGCTGGATGGTTAGATTTAAATCTAGAATTTCTTTACTCAGCTTTTTGTTGGAGGATCGATCCATCACTGCCAAAGGAGTGTTAAAATCTCCGACTATTATAGAGTTGGAGGAAGTCAAGTTGCTCATGTCTGTTAGAGTTTCTCTTATAAATTAAGGTGCATTCTGGTTGGGTACATAGATATTAATAATTGAAATCTCATCATATTGAGTCTTACCCTTAACAAATATGAAGTGACCATTTTTGTCCTTCCTTACTTTTATTGGTTTAAAGCCTATTGTGTCCGCAAATAAAATTGCAACTCCTGCTTTTTTCTGATTACCATTTGCCTGAAATATGGATGACCATCCTTTCACCCTGAGTCTGTATTTGTCTTTTAAGTTAAGATGTGACTCTTGTATGCAACAAATGTCTGGCCTGAGTTTTTGTATCCAGTCAGCTAACCTATGTCTCTTTAGAGGGCAGTTTAAGCCATTCACATTAATGGAGAGTATTGATAAGTTTGGTGAAATTTGGGGTATTGAGTTTTTTGAAAGTCCAGTGGGCATTTTTAATCCTTTTGCCATTGTGGAAGTTGGAGTTTGATCCGAAGTTTCTGAGTGAGTTTACTTTTGTAGTAGAGGATTGGGTTGGTTATTATGGAGGATAGGTCTGAGAATATCCTGAAGAGCTGGTTTGGTTATGGCAAATTTCTTTAGCATATGTATGTCATTAAAGTATTTAATTTCTCCATCGTAAATGAAACTTAGTTTAGCTGGGTACAAGATCCGGGGTTGAAAGTTATTTTGCTTGAAGAGATTAAACATTGATGACCACCCTCTTCTGGCTTGAAAAGTTTCAGCAGAGAGATCTGCAGTCATTCTAATGTTCTTCCCTTTGAAGGTAATAGATTTCTTTCGCCTGGCCACTTTGAGAATTTTCTCCTTCATATTAACTTCAGTGAAGTTAATTATGATATGCCTGGGGGATGTCTTACTGGGGTTGAGTCGTGCTGAGGTTCTGAAGCTATCTGCTATCTGAATTTCAGGTTCTCTAGGCATGTAAAGACTTTTTTCATGTGGTTCTCACCGAGTTTCGGTTTTATCACAGACAATCTTAAATAAGGAAATTTTCTTTCTTCAGTAATTAAACCTCTGTGGCAATGGTCCTGAGCCTGTCAGCACAGCAACTTAGAATAAGATTTCACTGGACTTTCCATACTTTTCAGCTACAACTAAGTAGATCATTGTTCTTTGATAATATTATTATCATTAACAGAATTTATAAAAGGAATGCATTCAAGTAGTCCCTGGTTATTCTCCTAGGGTTCGGTAACAAAGCAAGTAAATACATGTTCATGCTCTGAAGATTAATGTTCTTTTGTTAACATATTGTTATTCCTTCAATCATTATTAAGCAATTAATACCATCAGGTACTGTGCCAGGTTCTTAAAATAAGAAGTGTATAGGCCTTAGGCTAAAAAAGGTTCATCATTTCAATTTTTAATTATATATTTTTTATCTAAAGACCCAAAACAACAGATCCTAGCCTGAATGCTAAGAGAAAGAAACACTTCAAACACTGTTAGTGGGATTGCATACTAATACAACCTCTGTGGAAAATCAGTATGGAGCCACCTCAAAGAACTAAAAGTAAAACTACCATCTGATCCAGTAATTCCACTGGTAGGTATTTACCCAAATGAAAAAAAGCCATTTCATCAAAAAGATGTGCACTCAAATGCTTATTGCAACACAACTCACGCTCACAAAGATGTGAATCAACCCAAGAGCCCATCGGTACATGACTGGGTTAATAAAATGTGGTGTATGTGTACCATGGAGCACATGGCGATCCAGTACCTTTTGGAACAACCTTGTCACCAGGATGGAAAAACAAACACCACGTGTTCTCACTATCAAATTGGAATTAGTCAATCAACACTCACGTGCACATCTGGAAGTAAACCTCAATGGAAATCAAGAAGGTAGGAGGGGGAAGAAGGGGGTGGGTAAAATCCCAGCTAAAAGGTACAGGGCACGTATTCTGGGTGATGGGCGTACTTATAACTTTGGCTCAAACTGTACAAAAGCAATTCATGTTGCCAAAACATTTGCACCCCACTAATATTCTGAAAATGTTTTAAATGATAGAAAAAAATTATGTATCTTCTGGATATTTTCTTCGTACTCAGATCCTCTCTTTAGATGATTTCCTGAAATTAGTGTATACATACATATATACTACCTACACTGTATTTTAATGTGCACGGATGCACGTATGGGTGCGCGCATATTAGTCCACATGTATACATATATATATGGTGTTTGTGTGTATTTGTATCTTTGTGAGTCCATATGATACTTTATCAGAATACCTGTCTTTATATTTAAGGACCTACAACCAAAGTAATAACCTAAGCACAAAAAAGAAGAAACATTTCCCTCATATAGACACACGCTTTGTTAAGTTTGCCTAAGTCCATCAAAACTCAGGCTTAGAATAGCATCCATACGTGTCTGAAATGGATGCTTTAGGGGAAGGGTGGGATATATTTGAACTAAACTTGTATTTAGGAAATTCACTATCTACTCTTCCACCTTAACATAGGAATGGTTTTTATGGTTTTCCAATAACCTATAAGATACGGCCTTATGAAAATAATAAATATGAACATGTTTTGGAGAAGAACTCTAACAAAACATTACTAACATATCTTTATTGCTAGGTGCTGAAAGAATTATATAAGGATCTTATTAATCCTCATAATTTTTACTCAATAGCTTTGAATTTTTTAATGTTTCTAATATTGAGTCAATAGAAAGAATATGATTGCTGATAGGAATCTAGAAGTGACCTTTTACCTACCACTACTACCATTTGCTTTGTAGATGGAGAGATCGAGTTTACATATTTCGAACCACACAGGAATTCACAGAGAAAACCGAGCTGGCCATGCGGCTTCCTCACCCACTGTTCAGCACTCTACCCAACAGACTGCTGGAGACTCTGGATCCCCAGGGCTGCAGAACAGCTGAAGTGGAGTTCCACTGAGACTGGAAATTAAATTGTTATGACTCAGATAATTCTTCACTTAGTCAGGAGTTGAATGTTGCCAAACACCACACAAAAGTCTCTTCAAAACTCCCTCTAGATCAGGAATTGGTGCACAGACAACACTTTGCCATTTTTTGTAAATAAAGCTTTATTGGAACAATTATACCTGCATTGCTTATATGTCATTTGTGGCTGCTTTTGAGCTACCATTCTAAAGTTGAGTATTTGCGACAAGGATCATATGGGTACTGCTCATAAAGCCAAAAATATTTCCTGTGCGGTCAGTCTTAATAGAAAAGGTTTACTGATCCTGCTGTAGAAAATACTGCCTTCCTCAAGCTATTATAAATATGAATAAATACATACTATTAATGATTATAATTTTGATTTACACTCTGAAATAGCCATAGTAATTAAATCCATGTTGTAAATTTTAACAAGTCTTCAAGTTTCTGATACAACTTGTTCTATGGCGTATACACTCCTACTGAATGTCAGAGACATTTAATTTTTAATAGTAAAAATAGGAGTGATTTTAGCTAATTAACTTCTTAAATTAACTTAAATTAACTTTTTATAGCCAGCCATAACTACAGCAAGATTATTTCTAGGTAATTAAAATAAAGCACTCCTAATGAATGGAGATCTACTATAACTTTCTTTATAAAGACAATTATATTCTATTTACATACAAAGTTTCAAATTGTGCTTTGTGAAATCAAGACTGTATTTTTAAAAAAAATGTATACATGGGGTTTTTCAATCTATTCTTGTGAATTAGGAATACAACAGATCTCACATTTCTATAATATCCTATAAAATCTTGAAATTACAAAGCCATCCTTTGGGCAATTAATTTTTTTTAAATGTTAAGAAGAATGGGCCTCAGAATTTCTTAAGAAAGGAATAGAGTTCTGAGATTCTAGAGAGATTGAGAATTAAGGTAAAGAAAATAACTGAAGCTGAAATTGATACTTACAGATTTGAAAAATTTTAGCAATGCAATAAATTATTAACTTTTAGGAAATATATTCTACCCACACAGACAATGTGTCCTACTTGGATAAAATTGTGCCCTGTATACAAGAGGCAGGGTAGGCCAGGTTATGTTATGTTAACAAACAACCCCAACATCTCATCAGCTTAAAACAAAGGCTTATTCCTTTCTCAGTGAGTGTTGGCAGGGTACTCCACTCACAGTAATCACTTTATAACACCAACATTAGAGAAAGTACCATCTGGAGAATTGCTGGTTCCTCTGCTAGATGGAAAGAGTGTGTTGGAAGGTTTCACACTCAGGATTAAAGGCTTCAACTTGAAATCCCACTTTTGCTAAAAACTCATTGGCAAGAATGAGTCACATGACCCCCCTCTCCACCCACAAGGGAGCTGGAAATATTGGCTGAGAACTCATTGAGTGTTTAGAGTAATGATCAAGTACTCAGCCCTTGGGCCAGACTAGTTAATATCTGTGCTTCATTTCCTCATCTGTAAAACCCCATAGAATTGTGCAGATTAAATGAGTTAACGAGCTGTAAAGTCCTTAGAACGATATCATAAAGTGTTATTGTTATTCAGTCTTTTTTACTTGTCACCCTGTTCTTCAGAGGGAAAAACACAGAGAAGAGGGCAAAAATAGAAGGGAGCAATCAGGAATGCTCATTTGGGGCCAGCAGTGATGCCTGTGAGAGTATTCTTGAGGAAAAGCCCATGACCAAGTCTAAGAAATCAAAGATGCTACAGCTTTATTCTAAGTGACACTGATTGATTGATCCGGAAGCAGGAGGCAAACTATTAGTTAGGCAATGATTTATTTAGCAGAAACTTGAGGATCAGGGGAATAAAAGCACCCACACTGACAATAGGTCTTAAGAAATATGAAGGCCAAGTGATGAATTTAGAGTGTGATCATATAACATGGACTCAGTGAGTAGAGTGTGCAAGGTAGGGCTAGCATAGAACACATATATTTGGGTAATATAGTATGTTAATGAATCCCTTCTAATCTGCGGCTCAGAAGTCTCAAAATATGGGTTAAAGCCTTCCACTAAAAAGAGTTAAGGCCACTGTTAAAGAGGATAAATGGGAGCAAAGATAAGAATCAGTCCAGGTAACCCCTCTCTTATGTAGAAGCGCAGCAAGTCGGGGGCTAATGGCATCCTTTATTCTTTTCTTTTTTTTTTTTTTCCTTTTACTAAGTCATATATACATAGATCATGAATACATTTATGCCTGTGTGGGATTCCATGTGTTGATTCTTTGTACAAATCGGAGTTGCTTCTCAATCCGACATAGCTTTCACCTCATTCACTTAATCACTGTGTTAAGACATTTGTGTTCTATACTTGATAGATTTGACTTCTACCCTTGCAAAATGCTCCATTGCTGTGGTCCCACCGTTCACCCTCCCTCCATCAAACCACCCCCCTCCCTTCTCTCCTTCATCCTGGGCTATACTTGTGATTCCTCTTTCATATGAAAGTGTGAGTGACTATAAATTGGTTTCATAATAGTACTGAGTACATTGTATATTTTTTTTCCATTCCTGAGATACTTTACTAAGAAGAATATTTTCCAGCTCCATCTACATAAACATAAAAGAAGTAAAGTCGCCATCTTTTTTAATGCTGCATAGTATTCCATAATATACATATACCACAATTTATTAATCCATTCATAGGTCGACAGGCATTTGGGCTTCTTCCATGACTTGGCAATTAAATTGAGCTGCAATGAACAACCTGGTACAAATATCTTTGTTTCAGAGTGATTTTGGGTCTTTTGGATATAGTAGAGGAATTTCAGGATCAAAGGCAGGTCTACATTTAGATCACTGAGTGTTCTCCAAACTTCTTTCCAAAAGGAACATACTAGCTTCCATTACTACCAGCAGTGCAGAAGTGTTCCGTTTTCTCCATATCCACACCAACATCTGTAGTTTTGGGATTTTGTGATGTGAGCTACTCTTACTGGAGTTAGATGGTATCTCATAGTGGTTATGGTTTTCTCTGATGATTAAAGATGATGAGCATTTTTTCATGTGTCTGTAGACCATGCACGTCTCTTCTTCAGAGAAGCTTCTGTTCATGTCCTTGTCCACAATGAAATGAGATCACTTGTTCTTTTCTTATTAATAAGTTTGAGTTCTCTGTGGATTCTGGTTATTAGACGTTTGTCAGAAACATAACTTGCAAATATTCTCTCCCATTCTGAGGGCTGTCTACTTGCTTTACTCACTGTTTTCTTGGCAGTGCAGAAGCTTTTTAATTTGATCAGATCCCAATACCAATGCATTTTTGGTATTGCTTCAATTGCCTGGGGGTCCTCCTGATAAAATATTCTCCCAGGCCATTATCTTCAAGTGTTTCTCCTGCACTCTCTCCAAGAATTTTTTTTTTTTTTTTTTTTTTGCAGTTTTTGGCCAGGGCTGGGTTTGAACCTGCCACCTCTGGCATATGGGGCCAGAGCCCTACTCCTTTGAGCCACAGGTACCACCCTCTCCAAGAATTTTTATAGTTTCATGTCTTAAGTTAAAGTCTTCTATCCAGTGAGGGTTAATTTTTGTTACAACAGATCAACCAATCAAAAAGGTGGTTTTTTGAAAGGGTCAATAAAATAGATAAACTTTTGGCTAACCTAACCAGAAATAAAAGAGTAAAATCCCTGATTTCATCAATCAGAAATGATAAAGGCCAAATAACAACAGACTCCTCAGAAATTCAAAAAATCCTTAAAGAGTATTACAAAAAACTCTATTCTCAGAAATATGAAAATCTGAAAGAAACTGACCAGCAATTTCTGACCAGCACGCCAGCTTCCTAGACTTAAACAGAAAGAAGTGGAAATGCTGAACAGATTTATATCAAGTACTGAAATAGAATCAACTATACGAAATCTCTAAAAAAGAAGAGTCCAGGACCAGATAGCTTTCCATCAGAATTCTACTAAACCTTTAAAGAGGAACTAGTACCTATATTACTCAACCTTTTCCAAGACATCGAAAAAGAATGAATACTTCCCAACACATTCTATGAAGCAAATATCACCCTGATCCCCAAACCAGGAAAAGACAAGAAAAGAAAATTATAGACCAATATCTCTAATGAATATAGATGCAAAGATATTCAACAAGATCCTAATAAATAGAATCCAGCAACACATCAAACAAATTATACACCACAACAAAGGGGGTTTTATCCCAGGGTCTCAAGGCTGGTTCAATATATGTAAATCTATAAATATAATTTAGTACATAAACAAAATAAAAAATAAAGACCTTATGATTCTCTCAATTGATGCAGAAAAAAGCTTTTGATAACATCCATCACCCTTTCATGATCAGAATGCTTAAGAAAATAGGTACAGAAGGGACATTTCTTAAACTGATAGAGGCCGTCTACAGCAAACCCACAGCCAATATCGTACTGAATGGAGTAAAATTGAAATCATTTCCACTCAGATCAGGAACCAGGCAAGGTTGCCCATTGTCTCCACTGCTTTTTAACATTATTATGGAAATCTTAGCCATTGCAATCAGTCAAGAGAAGGCAATCAAGGGTATCCAAACAGAATCAGAGGAGATCAAACTGTCACACTTTGCAGATGATATGATTGTATATCTGGAAAACCCCAAGGACTCAACTACAAAACTCTTAGAAGTGATCAAGGAATACAGCAGCATCTCAGGATATAAAAATCAATACTCACAAATCTGTTCCCTTTATATATACCAACATAGGCTGAAAAAACAATCAAGGACTCTATTCCCTTTATAATGTGCCAAAGAAGATGAAATGTCTGAAAGTATACCTAACAAAGGATGTGAAAGATCTCTATAAAGAGAACTATGAAACTCTGAGAAAAGAAATAACTGAAGATGTTAATAAATGGAAAGGCATCCCTCATTCTTACTGAACTCCTGTTTTCTCAGCACCATTGAGACAGCTCTGAATCCATGTCCATCTATATACAGTCAAACAGTTCTTGACTATGTTAGGCACCAAGGGGATGGTTTCTCTTCCATGAGCTACTGTTTAATAAGGGCGATATAAGGTATTGACCCTCCAATAGCATAAACCTGAATGAAGTAAATTCTATACTATACACACATGTACAATCTTATGGGAATATAGAAGGAGAAGAGGTTTGTTTTTAGCATGTGATTAGGGAATATATTTGGAGGAGACAGCACTTTAACTGAGATGTTAATGAAGAGGAGGAATGAAAAACAGGATGTAATCAATAAGATTACATAATCCCATGAGCAGCCATGGAAATGAGTAAGATTTGACATTTGAAGGAGGTAGAAGAGAATTAAGTATTTTAGAAAAGGAGCTTTGTCTTTTTTTCCAGCCAAAATAATTCAGAAGCACATATTAGAATGCCTTATTCTAAAATTGTCTATATTTATAATACTCCCTATTATTCCCATCAAATATTATTATTCTTAAATGGCTATTTGATTTTACTTTTATTTCTATAATCTCCAAATGTAAGCTCAACACTCATGTTCCTAGATCGCCATGAATTCAAAATATAGAGCTGAAAAGGAATTCCACCCCAAACATTTGTTTTATAAATAGAATCCAGTGACCAAATGATTTACCATTAGTTACAAAGTGGCAGATTCAAGCTTAGAACTCATATGGTAATACTGAATGTGTATGTTTCTTGAAAAGATAAAAGAATCAAAAAAACAAAACAAGTCCACATCTACTTATTACGGTTGAGCATTCTATGTCAGGAGCAAAATTAATGATATCTATAAGATTGACAATAATATAAATAAACAAAATTATTTATTAAACCCTTAAATGTCCAATTCAGGGGTCAACCACTTAAGCTTGAATATGTTTAAGAAATATAAAAGAAGTCCTACCCTACAGAGTGGGGATTAAGTTCATGGAACTCATTACCTAAAGAAAAGGTGGGAGAAGTTAGAAATATAAATAGATTTTAGATGCCTTATATAAATTAATGACAGGCTCATCACAGTTAATAAGCAAAAATAGTATGTGTGGGTCATGTTATGAATGTTTGAAGTTGACATCAAAGAGGTCCATGCTTTGCCAACTCTGCAAAGACAGGGATGGCACATGGCCATGATGCCCCGCAGCAATTCTTCTGTTTGTAAAAATCTCCAAATGCTGCCTTTTGGAGGTCATGAGAAATGCTATGCTGCTGGGTTGTGAATAGAAGACTGACATCCTAGGAACCAATTTTTATTTGTATATTAGCCAAGACACCCAATCTAACATTTTAGTCCCAAACAGAAATACAAGGGATACTTCACATTCTAACTTTACATGAAGACTTAGGTCTTTGAAATCCCATGAGAAAGTTTTCATAAGAATTTATCCACATTTTCTTCTTTGGTTTGTTCAGAAGAGAAGCAGGAAACCTTCCAGACTTCCTGAACCTCTGAACTTTTTGTGGTTTGCCCATTAACACATGCAAACATCCATGTAGCAATTCAAAATTAGCTTCTGCATGCCTATTCCCAACCTGCTATGGAGTGTGACCCTAATTACATGTTCTTCAGGAAAAGAAGATCTCACTGGCTTGGAAGTGTCAGAAGCCCTCCATCAGATACACACACACACACACACACATATCTGGTCTCCAGAATGATCTTCCCAAGTCACCCTAAATCACCCCCTTTAGAACTTTTGCCACTAACAAGTGCCTTCCACTCAATTTCAGTTCATGCCTTCTCTGTAAAGATATCAGTACCACCACATCTGACAATGGTCCAGCTTATTAATGTATTCCAATGTCCAGTAGCCATTTAACAGGGAAAAAAAATCTACACTGTATTTATTGTGATATCTTCAATAATGTGGCCAAGTAAAATAAAAACGGTACACGATCATTTTTTTTCATTTGCTATCCAAACTTGAAAATGATTTTCAATTGTTAACTTTAAAATTATGAGTAGGAAGATTATGATTCTGCTTTAAAACTGCCAGGAAATGAAACTTCTATACTACAATGGTTTAGCATTGAGCTAGAAAAATAAACTCTCTTGCTAATGTAGTAAATAGGCCAGAAAGAAACCTCTCAAGGATTTGGGGGTAAGGGGCGGGGCACAAAGAAAGGAGAGAGGAATTGGATTTCTGAAATAAATGATCTGAAACTCTTAGCACAGCGGTTTTCAACCTTCCTAACGCCACGGCCCTTTAATACAGTTCCTGTGGGCGACCCACAGGTTGAGAACTGCTGTGACTTAGCACAACATAGCTTTTCAAAAAGTAGTATCTTCTTTTGTAAAATGGAAATGACAGAAACTGGGAGAATCTGAACATGAGCCATGGGAAACATGTGGAATGCCCACTTGACCTGTCTTCAGCAGGACAGTGGAAGGTCGCATTCTCTTTGCCTGTGCTTTCCAATAGTATTTTCTCACGAGCATTGTTTCTTCTTTCTAGCACCATCCTTCCCTCACATTCCGTACCATTAAAATTGTAAACAATTCAACAATTAAATTAATAATTGTTCCTTTAATTGACAGAGCTGAAACTCACTCCCCTTTTCTTTCTGAAAGCAAGAGTGTCTAATAAGAGGCCAGGAATGATCTAATTAATTTGTAATCATTAATTCCACTATTACCTCTTAACCATCAATAAAGCCCTGGCATTAGAAAAAGGATGATCTGAAACAAAACAAGGCAATTAAAGGGGGTGGGAGGATTAAAGGAGCAGTGGAAGAAAAAAGGAATACATCTTCTAAATTTAAAACACTCTTCACTCTTACTTGAAATCATGATTTATATTCTTTGAGTCCACAAGAGAGTAACTGGATATGCATGATGCAATGCTGGAATTTTGGGTATTTTGCCTAAAGGTTATTAGGAATTAGTACCACTGGGAGAAAAATCAGTTAGAATAACAACCCTCTCAAATGATGATTAAAACTGGTCATAATAAAATACATGATGTTATAGTGGAGTTCCTTAAATAAGAGGAACATTTAAAAAATAGAATATGTCCAATAGGTGACCATGATTAAGGGAGGTCTGAAAAACAAATTGTATAAGGACCAATGGAAGAAACCTACACTGCTTCTTTTGGAGAAGAATAAGGAAAAGCAGTCTTTAGAAAAATCCTTTAAAAGGCATGGTATACAGAAAAGGGAGTCAACATTGTAAGTGGAGCTACCGATGGCAGCCCTAGGGATAAAGGGTGAGAGGCAGATGTTGAGTCATGCAGTATGAAGGAACTCTGCTCTCTTCCTGTCCAATGTAACAGAATGCATTCCACGCTGTATTTGTTTTTTTTTTTTTTTTAATTAAATCATAGCTGTGTACATTAGTATGATCATGGGGCACCATACACTTGGGTTTGGCTTGACATTAGCAGTGGATCTCAAGGATGCTTTCTTCCATTTTAGATGGTAGTAAGTGTTAGAACACACTTTTCAAGTGCTGAGTTGTCAGGTTGTAACTTGATCAACTGGTTTACTAATTCTGTCCCCCTGAATATTCCATGATGCTTCTAATTCCTTCTTCACAAGACAATACATTGCATTTTTCAAAAAATATCAGGTATACCCTTTAGTCTTCTACTTGTCAAACTGAACAGCTCCATCCCTCGCACATCATTAATTCATCATCATTAAATCATTAATTACCTCATATCGTTTTAGTCACTGGCCTTGGGGACACTCTTGGTTTTTGTAGTGCCTGAACTGAGATCCAAATTAAATACTCTTGACATGATCTAAGCAGCAAAAGCAATTTTCCTGTTTGAGGAAAATCACAATGTATGATGTGTTAACTAAACATCGGTTATATTCAACCATACACTAGTCTTCTTTTGATATATAACAAAATATAAGGCCAAGGGCTGAAAATATCTGTAGAGTCAAAACTAAGGTATATGGAACACTTACAGAGTTTTACCAGATGTACATTATTACACATACATCCATGGTACCGTCTCAAGTTCCGGAGGGAAAGGGACCCAAGTGGGCTGAGGGGTGCATGTGTGTGGGGTGGGGCAGGTGGGGCAGGGAAACCTGGGCGGGATCTTGAAGGATGGGCAGGGCCTGGCCATTTGGAATGGAGAGAAGGATAACAAAGGAGTGCGTGTGGAGGAATAATGAGTAATAAAGGTCAGGGTTGGTAGGGATATGTGTGGTCAGAAATACAAATATTTGTATTTGGACTGTAAAATTTCTAATCCAAGTGCCTTTTTGCCATTCTAAACATGTTTGTTTTTTGCCAAACAATTTACAGGACTCAGATAATCCTCAGATTTCCCTGGGTGTTATTTTGGGAAACTAACCCTGGATGAGATACTATGAGGATTTAGGAGAACAACACTAGAATTCTCCTCGGGTAGCAAATTTCAGAGATGACTTCCTGGATAACCAGTTTCCTTTCTTCAGGGCATGGGAATTTCAGGAGGTCCATGGGGAGAGATGTTTTTGGAGAGGTATGACTTTTGGTACATTTAAAATTACATCACCTTGGGAACAAATGGTCCCAAAAGCAAAAGTCCTAAAAGTATATGTCTAATCCAATTGTAAGAATTTTTGGTCAGTTGTGACATCCAAGAATTTCTCTTTTAGAGAAATTTAGAGAATTTAGAGAATTTCTCTTTTAGAGTGGCCTTCTGCAGCTGACTTCATTCATATTTCTATTTCCAGAGCAATGAAATAGAAAAATCAATTACATAATACAACTGAATAAATCCAGTTGGCTTTATATATATTTGGCTTTCAATTAGCCAGTGAATCTGAACTTCCAGAGAATACTAGAGAGCCAACGTTAGACAATCCAATTTCCCTTAATGGGGACCACACCCCCTGAGTCTCTGCTGCTGCTTTTTTTTCATATTTTTACACCATGCTATGCTCATAATTTCTGTGGAAACTTAAACATTGTTCAATAGAACAATTTCCTGGAAAGCGTTTTGAAAGTGGTCACAGACTCCGACCTTGCTGTGGTGCCCTGGGTCTGCCAGCCTGCTGTTTTATTGCCTCTGGAAGGCTTGGTGCCAAGAGACACTCTAAGATAAAGCTCAAAAAAGACTGCGTTTGTGAAAATAATTAGTGTCTGCCTTCTTTCAAGAAAGGAAACTGCCGCTTGCAACCATCAGCAATTTTATGTATCTATTACTTCTCTTTTATCTTCATCACTCGGCCCTTGAACTGACTTTCCCAGATGATCGAGTAAAAATCAGAGATTGTTAACTCTTAAGAAATGAATGCTAAATGTTTATTTCAAACCTTTCACACAACCAATGGAAACCACACAGTAAGTGGCAGAATCAGGACTTGAACTTCATATTGTGGGGGATGAACCAGGGATGACATTTTTTTTTTAATTTTATTGTTTAGGATTCATCGAGGGTACAAAGAATTAGGTTACACTGATTACATTTGTTAGATAAAGTCCCTCTTATACTTGTGTCTCACCTGAAAGAGGTGTGCCACACACTGTGGTGTGACCCCCCCATTCCCCTCCTTCCTCCTCTTTCCTCACTTTTTTTTTTAATTTATTTTTATTGTTAAGTCATAGCTGTGTACATTAGTGCAGTCAAGGGGTACAATGTGCTGGTTTCATATACAATCTGAAATATCTCATCAAACTGTTCAACGTAGCCTTCATGGCATTTTCTTAGTTACTGTATGTAGACATTTGTATTCTGCATTTAGTAAGTTTCACCTGTACCCATTCTAAGATGCACCGTAGGTGTGGCCCCACCCATTACCCTCCCTCCACCAAAACCTCCCCCCTCCATTCCTCTTTCCTCACTTTTTAAGACTTAGCAACAGTATGACACAACTACCAATGATCAGACAGAGCCCCCAATTGTGCAGGTGTGCCCCCAAAGACCACCCCAACAAGGCCCTCTTACTTATAATTAGGTTATTTAAAGGAGCTAGATGAGAAAATAACAATAATTTACTGTTAGCCATTGGTTCTTTCTTTTTTGCATTATTTTCTTTGCCACTAATCCTTTGAAAATTCGTCCTCCATTTGGTCTCACTTTGTTATTTATGCTCAGATACCCTCTGAATTCAAGTGTATGCCAGCCTTTCCAAAATTCTTAAGATCCTCTCTGTAAGTACCGCCTTTCTAACCTTTCAGATTAAGCCCTGATTATGTTTGTAGTAGTAACTTGATCTATATGTTTACAATTATTCTCCCACTCACTTTGTCCAAGTGAAAAAATAAAACACTTATATTAAGTGTATTAATAAAACACTTGATTTTTATTATTTTTTAAACCTCTGATAATCTCATAATTGCTTTATTTCAAATTTTTGAGATATTCTTTCATTACTTTTATTGATAAAGTTGTTTGCAACTCAAGATCACAATTGCTAGATCAATGGAATAAAAGTATGGTATAGAAACACACATTTGATGATTATTGATACAGGTTAGAGCCTTTACTGTGACAAGCAATCACATCATCACAGACCTAACAAGCATTAAAATTTCTTATTTTATGATTGAAATTTAGAAGATTTATAAAAATAACAGTTTACAGAAGCCAGACATTCTTACTGGCCTTGTATCCAATGAATAATATTTATACCTTCATTACATTACATTCTTTATAATAGTAACTTTACATTTATAAACATTACAATCTTTATAATAGTAACTATCTCAAAATCATGTATCCCACTTAGCCTTGGCACATCACTGAGAGAAATGAGTTTTTTCTATGCTTGCTTGACTTTGTTTTTTTCTTGCAAAAAGTAAAGGCTTACAAATAAAAGTAGGCTTATCCCTCATGAACACACAAGCCCTGAGTAATTTCTGTAATTTCTCCTCTTGAATCAGCATCACAATTTCTCAAGTTACTTTGAGCATCTATAATGTGCTAGGTCACTTAAGAACAAATAAGTACATAAAATACATCCCCAACTGTCCCTATGATTTCAATATAGGTGAAATTTTTTTCTTGAAGGTTGCATATTTTATTTTAAATGGGTTAAGAGAGATGAAAAATGAGAAGACTCAGGTCAACGATGCTAAGGGTTCAAGACTGTCCTCAGAAGACAATTAGAAACATGAGTCAGTGTGACTGAGAGCAGCATGACTGGAACTGGTATGGAGTATTTTGCTGAAGCATTGCAGAGGCAATGTTGTCCTCATGGATAGGAGAGGGAGATAGAGGGCAGGATCTAAAGCTGCTCTGGGGTCCAAGTAAGTGATCTCCCTTATTAAGGCATACGGAACTGAGAGCAGTAAACTTTAAATGCAGTAGCACAGAACTGAGAGCTACAGTGCCTTTATTTTTTAGGAAGACTTTTACATTTGCTAAAAATCTAGATTTATCGGCATCGAGAATAAGTCTATAATAGCTAATCTGTGAGTGTCCAGGAGAAAGCAAAGCCAGAGTCACAAGTCCAGGCTCCCACAAAGCAGCCTCCTGAGGGTGCCTGGGCCTGAAAGCAGCCATGGGATGTGAACCTCAACCAGCCCGCAGAGCGACAGCAGCATTCTACAGGTCTTCTTTGCCCTGAGACAGCCAGAGTGTGCCTCTACCAACTTCTTTCCAACTTCATTAACTTATTCTTGATTCTTTGATTCAGGGAACCTTGTCATCCTCAGCGCTTTGGGTTACTTTCGGGTCTTATTGGTAATTTTAAAAGTATACAATGTGCCATAGCTAAAGCTTCTGGGGGGAAAAAAAGGCATTTGGTATTTTTCTTTTCAGAGAGGCTCAAATGGAAGTGAGGTACCAGGTTTCTGAGTTTCTGAATACAGAAAGAATGGGGTACGTGTGTGTGTGGGCAGGGGTCTCTATCCCTTTTCAATCTAAAGTTACCCCTATGGAGAGACATGTAAAATTATATATTAACAGTTCCTTTAAAAAAAGTCTTAAGTGTGTTCATGCACTAATAAGTTAGTGAGTGTTTCCATTAAAATTAAAATTAAATAGAAGGCTATAGTAAATTACCCATTTCACTTCTCCTTCCAGATTTAAAAAAAAAAAAAAGAGGGCACTTTGTCACTTCACGTGACAGGCACACTTTAGCCTTAATACATGCATTTATGCCAACAGGGTCATTTACACTGTTGCCTGCTGGAGTTTTTCTTCTTTCAACTTAGTAGGGAATAGTTGTGATCTTTATTACCCCACATAAATCTATAAAATGCCTTTTGCTTAAGGCTCTTTATTTTAATTTCAGATAAATAAATCACATTAGGTTTCTGTCTGTCATATTAAGATAAGCATGGGTCTAAAAATAACAAGTATGTTTTAATCTAAATGTCTTCAGATTAAATAGTGGTAAATTTCTCTGGGTGACCCCCAAATCTTATTGATGTTGGAATATTTTTCAGTACTTTAAGAGTGCTTCTTGAAGAACATAAACCTGTTTAAACTAGAAGTGGAATTATTTTTAAATCATATATGGGCCTGTTGGTACAAACAATATTATTCAACTCAAGTTCTGGGGGATGCAGTAAATCTACCTTTAAAGTGGGGATATTTCACCAGTTACATTAGAGAGCAGTTTTATATCTTTGTAGATTAATCTAACAACTCTATCTATATAGTGCTTTATTTATTGGCTGTAAAGGCTCTAGACTTGAATTTGTTATCCTCTTTGCAGTTAGAGCCTAAAGTCTTAAAGACAATTCAAATTCAATCTATTTCATAACTGTCTCTCCATCTGCCCTCACTGCAGTTCTGTTCCTACTCAAGACTTGGATCAAAATGCCACCTCCTCAGGGAAACTTTTGAGCTGCAGAACAGAGTCTCCTAAAATGTGTTTAATAGTTCCCTCCCTCCAGCCCTTGCGGAATAGTCTTGATACATGTGAATGTTTCTTACAAACAAGGTTTAGAGTGAGAAAGAAAGGTTAAAAAGGGGGTTTTAAACACTCTGTTTTATGTTTATTAGGTTAGGACCTAAATATATGTTTTTTGATGGATTAGCATGCTCTTAAAAAAAAGGAAGTGGGCAGATTTGACAAGAAACGGGAAAAGACAGATGTAAAACTGGACACTGTGACCAATAGGTGTCCAATTTGTCAGCGTGTCACCCTGACCTATCTGGGGTCTCCTTGCCCCCAAAACCCTGGTTTCAAATACTAGGCACCCCCTAATCAACACCAGGGACTTCAGAGCTCTGAGAAGCCTAAACACCGCCTTATTCCCTTAGTGCAGGACCAGAGACCATAATAAGTATCCCCGTAGCCCCCCCTACCCCTGCCCAGGGATGACATAACCACTGAAGCATGTGGCAACACCTGATTTCCAGAGTCCTGGTTTATTCTCCCTTGTGATGGGCAAAGGGCCTGGCTGAGAGGACAGACTCTTATCTTGGCAGGGGTCTGAGTCTGTCTGCATCTCTGAAACAACTCCTGGTGGGTAATTGGGGAGTGACATTGATGGGTTTCAAGGGTGAACCTGGGGCTTGCACTTGCCTGAGAATACAGCTATGATTTAGAAATTCAGCCCAAGGGTTGAGAAGAGGAAAGATAATATAAAGTTCGCTAGCCTTGGTCTCCTTTGACCTCCACAGGGTGGGACGGGGAGGCAGAATGGGAATCCATGTGCCATTACTGAGTTGGCATGGCGTGATGTTTTGCTTTCAGAGCTTTTATAGCTATTACAGTGCACTGAGCTCTCTCTTTGTTTGCTACACATTCTGTCCCCCAGAGACAGCCTCTTTTTCTCTTGAAGGGATTTAAAAAACAAATCATAGTTCTTATTTTATTCAGTGTCCACCATTAAGAATTCATGCAGAGCAATTTTACTTGTTGCCAATTAAGATCTCCCAGTGGAGGTCTATAATTATAGCAAAGGCAACCTGTTTAATACTTGGCATCTCCTTAGTCTACATAAATTAACCCCACAAGGATAGAAGCATGCTAATTCTTAAGATGCCTGAATAATACTATTCTATGATCCGGCATACATAGAAGATAAATCTCCAGGAGGCTCGGGGCCATACTCCTTTCAGGGGCACACCTGCTTTTACTTCTTTCCTCTATTTTATAACATCAAGACAATTTCTAGGTAACACATTAACAAAGAATTTGCTTTTCAAGCATGGAATAATGGCATGTGGCCTCCCAGCAAGTAATTTTGCTCTTAATTTAGAGCTGGAAGGAATTTTAGAGGCAGTGGTGCCATTAACCTTCACCCAAAATATGTACAGATATATCAGAATTATGAGGAACATGAATAGTTGGAGTATAGATCATTTTGTTTCAGCATTCACTATACTTAGATAAGCAATCATTGAATCATAAAGAGAATGAAAGCAAAGATTTTCTCAATTTTTCCCTATTTCTTTTCTTAGAATAAGAATCACCTGCAATGTGAAAGCAAAGGTAAAATTTTATTTTAAAGACTTGTGTAATGCTAAAATAATCTATTTATTTATTTATTTATTTATGTTTTGCTAGAAGGGATGTTCTTTTAACCAAGGACCTCTGCTTCTCTACTAAGTGTTTTATTCCCCCTGATGATATTGGAACCATCATTTTTTCCCCTGGGGAAGCAAAAACTAAGTGCTTTATTCAAACAAACATAGTTTGTAATCATTAGTTTGGATTCTTAGAATTTGGTATTAAATCTTGAGCTATCCCTAAGGAAAATGGGACCGGATTTTCTACAGGTTGACTTTCCCCTTTTGACTTCCCCTTGTTGACTTTTGTCAACAACCTAGACTCCTCTCTGCTAGATTCCCTATCACCAAGTTGCTAAACCCTGTACCAGTGGAGTGTACAGAGAAGAGGCGGTACAAATCATACAGTTATACGCTTATAGGATCACCATTTCCCAAGGTATGTTCCTTGGAACCTTAGAGTAGATGTTATGAGAAAGATAGGATTTGGGGATTTCAAGTCGAAATAATATTTTATATACTATATTTATATATGCATAACACATGCTAGCAATATTAATGGCTGAGAAATTCTGAAGTTAAAAGTTGTATTGGTTTGATAAAGAATTTTTCATATTTATTTCACCATAAGTACCCTCATTTTTCTCAAAATATCTATAACATAGCAACTCAGAAAATTGGTGTTTCTTGGAATATACTAGGAAAATGCTTGCACCAATGTTTTATTTAGATCACTGGTTCTCAACAGGGAAAAGAGATGATTTTGGTCCTTGAAGGATCCTTAGAAAATGCCTAGAGACATTTTTTTGTTGTTGTTGTTACAACTGGGGAACATTATTAACAGATAGTACAAAAGCAAGGGGTGCCTGAAACATCTTACAATGTACATGATAACCCCACCCCTATGACAAAGAACATCTGACCCCAAATGTTAACAGTGCCCTGGTTGAGTAGTCCAGATGTAGCTTGTTTAAATGAGGCTTACGTGATCTAGCATTTATGGGTCAGCAGCTAACACTTTACATTCACCAGATCCTGGCATTTGATTTGGATCTACCTATTCTTTATTAACACACAGGCCTTTGATTACATTATCACCAATTTAACTTACAAAAATCTGAAATGAATACTTTGACATTACCTAGTTGAGTTACTGGCCAGCTGTTAGGTAACTTTGTTATATCTGCTCACATGTTCTTTGATGCTTTTTATGATACATGGATTACACAGTTTATCATTTCACAATATTTAATTACTACTAAAAATAGCGTGTCTGTGTATGTTCTATAAATGCAATATCGTATTCTACACGTTGTTTCAGTGCTCAGCAACCTTAAATACTAGCTATATTGATACCATCTTTTCACAGATAAGGTAACATTCTCAGAGATGTTATCCAACGCCAGTTTGATCCCCCCAAACCTCCAGTTCAGCCTTCTTTCCATTATTACAACATTATGCTGCTTCCATTTTTTCATGAATAATTTCACATTTGTGGCATGAAAGTATAATTTCAATGCCATAAGCATTCGTAAGTTTGCTTTGTATTTTCCAGCTGTCTGTTTATTCTAAATTCTTAATTTGAGGCTGTAAATGGATAAAGATTTTCATTAAATGTTAGAAGACAGACTCTGCAGTTGTTTTTTAACCATGTTGCTTGTCAGTCACAAGTATATTTACCCAATTCAGAAATAGTAACAAATGTTAAAAATCAAGGACAAAAATATCCTTTTTCTTCTAATGCTAACTTTCCATATTAGAACTTCTCAGTATCATTATTGAAGTTTTTTTCTATTTTTGAGGTTTTTTCTATTATCATAGAAAAGTATGTCTGTGTGTCAATATCAAGCAATATACACATTGTCACTGGGTATGTTTTTGAATCAATCAGGGAGATACAGAACATATTAAACCCACTGGGACTAATGTTCACATCTTAGACTAAATTCTAGATTCTGATCCATCCTCTTCTTTAGATGAATTCACAGAAGTTTTCTTCTTTGGAAAGGATTTGTTGGTGTTGAAAAGACAGTTAAGCTACAGAACTGCTTATTGCTAGACAGCTATATTTGAACTCCATAAATTCTTTCGCAACATAAAAACCCAGAGATAGATTATAGGTCTATTTCAGTAGAATACTGGACAGGACCCCAAAATAACTGGCTACCTTAAATGTGATTACACATATTTTTGTGTCACAACAGATGCTTATGCTGTAAGAAACAACTTAAATCGATTAGACTAGCAGCTCCCTCCATAAAGAAAAGGAAACTTTTTAATTCTTGCACCAATTTGCTCAATTCTTTTTATTTAGCAAATGGCAATACCTTGTGCCAACCATACTTTTGATCAATCTCAAATTAACATTGACAATAATTATTATTGGAAAATCTAAATATTCAGGACTTGTCTCTGTTAAGTTATAAGTTAGCTCAAGTAAAAATGGAAGGCCATCATAATGGAAGGGAATATCAGTATCAGCAGCAATGACAGACAGACCACTCCAGGATAATTAAAGCAGTCACAAATCAATGGCATAATAAAATCAGAAGGAGCCTATACTGATTTACAGAAACATGTTTTTTAACTTCAGACAATGTGGTCCTGCCTGTGAACATGACATGCTATTCCCGTAATCCTCTGTACACTATAGATTCTATCCTAACTCAAGAATAAGCATTTAAAAATTTAATCATAACCATAAAGGATTTCCCACACTGTTCACTGTCACTCACATAATTTCCACCAGCAATTTGGCTGCAGTCGTAGTGAGATTTGTAATAACTACCACTTTAAGTCACAACCTGTCACTTTAACTCACTCAAGTCAGGATCTGTTTGCAAAAATATAATCAAATGTAATTTCATGATTCAATAAATAGTATATAAATCTGCTATTATTGGGGTTCATTTTCTTTTCAATACTACCATTTCCATTTTTTCACAGGTAGTTATTCTGTCTATCCAAATGCCATTATTGCCCTGTATTGTTATTCAAATGGAGCTTTTTTATTAGATCCTCTGACACTACATATAAGGCTTTGCTTCTTCAATGGTAATAATTTCATTTCTGAAGGAAAATGGAAGTGACTGTACACAAAATTCTGAGTTCTTGCTTTGTGTTAGGTTAAGTCCATGCCTGAAATAGGATTTCAATTTAATCATATCATAGAAAAACCAAGGTTTTCATTAGCTACCTCAAGACAGTACGAAATATATTGCCTTTTCAGTGCAGATTCTTTTGGTTTAAAGAACCTATGAAACCATTACTCCTCCACAATGATATGTATAAGATATACTTACTGAAAAAATTAACTTTCATTCATCAAATGCTATTCATCATTTTTCTCTATTTTTCTCTTGAAAGGTAGAGAAAACAAAATATTCTGTACAAGCAGTTGAAAATGTTATATGTCAGTTAGATAGTTTTAAAAATATATTTTCCAAAAGATCTATGGGAAATATAATTTAAAACATATAACCATCAATGCATTATTGTTGATTTTATCATATAATACACTGGCTCACAAATGAAAACTATCAAAAACCAGGTTATAGTTCTCAAAACTAAGTCTACTACACATGGCACCAAGTTACATAAAATTAAGTTATGTTGGCAAACAGACTTAATTGAACTTTTGTTGTATCTTACCAGCAGGCTTCCAATGTATAGAAATAGAGTATTTTCTATTCTTATAACCCGTGATCTATACTCAGTAGGAAAACTACCATAAGAGGAGAATAAATTAAAATATACCGCACTTTATTAAAGAACTGGAAGTTCTTGGGGAAAAGAATGTTTGAGGTTGTTGGAATTTCTCACAATGATGCGTGAAAAGGGGGTACCGTGGTCTGGCACAGAGCTCAGTGCTGATGGAATTGGATGAGGCCACAGAGTTAGTAAATATTTACCTGCCATCTCTGTATACAGAGAGCACACTCCTCCATGCTATGAGGAGGTAAAAAGAAATAAAGGACTTTAGGGGCTGACTCAGGCTTGTTGAGACAAAGGTAATGACGTTCAACCATTTCAGTACCTTGTGAAGCATCATGTAACTGAGCACCAGCAAATTTATTTCAAAAAGCAGGAGCTATTGGAATTTAGAAAAAGGAATTCAAACCGTATAGTAGGACCAGTAAACAACATGACCACATGGGCCCTAGGAAATGAATAACTTGGGAATATGACTTCTATTATATTAATCTACATTTCCAATATATCTGCACAGATATTCTCAGGTAATTTCCTCATCTCGTGTCAGAACCCACCATGTAGAACAAAAACTAAATACTAGAAACTATATAAGAGCATTCTTAAAATATTTCCCTTTAATGAGAGAATCCAAACTTTTAAGCAGAAATGCTCTACTTTTGAAATAAATAAAAACAAAATCTTTACACAGCCAAGGATCAGAGAATATGGTTTCTAGTTTGCACAGAATGACAAGTTTGCCCTTCTGAGACTATCGTGCCTTAGAATCATAACAGTTTTCAGCTAAACAAGGACTTAATCTACCCTCTACCTTCTAGTCTAACTGAAATATTTTAAATCAGCACAACTATAGAGGCTGCTACCCAGTCAAACAAATAAGACATGAATTTAACTCACCTCCAGAGACTTCTGTGTTGCTCCTCTAGTTGAGTGAGCAGGTGTTCGATGTATTTATTGGAGTCCATGTATTCCTGCACAAATACAAATAAAACCTCATTAGATAGTCAACAGAATCCGGAGATGCTCCTTGTCGTTATGAGGAATATTTTCAACAAGATAATCCCTACATTTGTCCGAGTTTTAGGAGTCTATGCTTCTGTGATTTATAATCAGTCGTTTGAGGGTGAATACGATTTTCCCCATATCCTGTGTTTTATTAAGAAAAAAATCACTGGAGACAACTGGAGTTTTACTGAGTCAGCATAAAAATCCTCTTATTCACAGGGAAGAATAACTTAAATTGCAGGGTCCCTTACACTAGGCTCTGTGTGTTCTACTGTATAAAAGCAAGCCAAGGTTGCTGCCTACATAGAAAATAAACGGACAATAGAAGCCTTGATGTTAGTGGTCTTATGACTCATTTGCAGTAAAACCTGTATTTTTTAATTATATGGAATATATATATATACTGCATATACTGACGGACATGTGCCTTCATCTCCATATACATACCTGTATATGTATATACTTATGTATACACACACACGATAGTAAATTTACTTTATTCTAACTCTTAGAAAATAAATTCTTTAGCTTCTAAGAAGACAGGAAAGATAAGGTGTATGCTGTTCTATAGAAACGTGTAAATAAATTGATTTCTGTAAATCAAACTATTTTCAAGAAACATGTCTGAAAAATGAAGAACTCATTTGTCACATAATGCCTATGGAGCAAAATCTATAGGTTTTTAAAATTTTGATTTCTGAATATGAGGTTCATATACAATAGACTTTCGATTGCCAACTTAGAGCAATATGTAAAACCTTTTGATATTGTTTCATTCTGAATCTGTTATTTCTTCCCCTTTCTGTTTGAAGATCTAGCCTATAAGGTTCAGCTTCTCCTTTCCAGGTGCCTTAGATGGAATAGTGTGCAATGATTTCAATATGAAGCTACCCATGAAAGCTACTGTTTAAATATACTGGGAACTTCAGTTAATACATTTTTTCCTTCTGAAATGCAGATTTCTTGTTAAACGCTATACATAACCTATTGCTCCTATAGGCATATGTACTATAATAAGAGGGGAGGGAAAAGTATGTGGAGTTGATGTAATATGATGGAAGGGCCCAGTCCTGAGTTTCTGGTCCTAGATCTACCTATGTACCCTTGAAGAAGTCTTTATGCCTTTCCCTTATTTATTTATTTATTTATTTTTGAGACAGAGTCTCACTCTATTGCCCGTGGCAGAGTGCCAGTCTAGCTCCACAGCAACCTCAAACTCCCAGGTCCAAGCGATCCTCCCACCTCAGCTTCCAGAGTAGCTGGGACTACAGGTGCCTGCCACAACCACAACATCCCAGATAATTTTTTCTATTTTTAATAGAGACAGGCTCTCATTCTTTCTGGTCTTGAACTCTTGTGCTCAAGCAGTCCACCCACCTCGGCCTCCCAGATTGCTAGGTTTACAGGTGTGAGCCACCACGCCTGCCTTCTTTATTCTTTCTCAAACAAACTCTTCTTTTCATTCTTAGCCTAATTCACATTCTATCTCTCAGCGACTTTTTGACATTTTTCCACTCCTATCTTTTCCCCCTACATCTGTGAATCCTTCAACACTTGCATACTTCATCACATGCTTGACTCCTAATGCTGCAATGCCTTTTGCAACAGATTTTTACATGTATTTTTGCTTTGTTTCCATAACTATATTTTAATTTTCTTGAGAGTAGTCAGCATGACTCACAGGTGTTCGGTAAATGCTTACTGGCTGATTTATTATGTTACAGCATTGATTTCATTTAAAAAAATGCTTATTTAAAAAAGCGGTTGACACACATATTTTGTAAAGGATCACATAATAAGTATTTTAGGCTTTCTAGACCAGTCTCTGTTAAGACTATTCAACTCTACCCTTGTAGCCTAAAAGCAGCCGTAGGCAACATGTAAGCAAATGGGTATGGCTGTGCTCCAGTAAAACTGTATTTACAAAACAGGCAGGAGGTAAGACTTTGCCAGTCTCTAATTTTAGGTACAGGATGAATTCTCTTCCAGAGAATACTCTTTAGCCTAGTGTAACTAACATAGGAGCATGTGTCACTTTCCCCACTGTCACCTCAGAGTTTCCCTGACAGGCTCCCAAAACATTTCCACTAATGTTTTGGTGGTTACTCAGAATTTGACAATCAAGCAATGACTTTGTTGATGTTGTTTAAAAGTAATATTTAGTCTGAACACCATCATACAGTACTCTTAGGAGTATTAAGTGGCTCACCATGTCTGGACACACTATATGTCATATATTCATGGCCTATATCAGTTCTGTTTTGCAAGGAATTCTGAGTTAATTGTCAATTCATTAATTCATTCAATATATATCACCAAGGGCCTACAAGGTGTTGATTCTCTGTAGAAGTGACCCAAAGACTGAGCTATAGTCTATCAATTACAGTATTGTTTACAAGAAAGAAAAATCTGTTACCTACTCAACAATGGGAAGTAGTTTAAATACCTGATATGCCTATATGATAAAATACTTTACAACCACTTGAAAAAAAGTACTTTGTTTCATATGGAATCAGAAAAAACACTGAATAACCAAGACAATACTTAGAGATAAAAACAAATCTGGAGGTATCATGCTACCAGACTTCAGGCTATACTACAAATCTATAGTAATCAACACAGCATGGTACTAGCACAAAAATAGAAATGTTAGATCTATGGAATAGAATAAAGAATCTAGAGATGAACCCAGCCACATATCAAGATTTGATCTCTGATAAGCATAATGAAAAAATGCATTGGGGAAAAGAATCTCTATTTAACAAATGGTGCTGGAAGAACTGGTTAGAAATCTGTAAAAGACTGAAACTGGACCCACAATTCTCACCAATAACACAAATTGATTCTCACTGAATAAAATACTTAAATTTAAGACAGAAAACTAAAAACACTAGAAGAGAGTAAAAGGGAAACACTTGGAGATATTAGCCTGCCTTTGTGAGAAGGATCCCCCGACCCCAGCAATTGTAGCAACACCAAAAATAAATTACTGGGATTTTATCAAGCTAAAAAGCTTTTGCACAGCTAAGCGAACTGCAAGTGAAGCAAACAGCCTTCAGAATGGGAGAAGATTTTTACATGTTATGATTCTGATAACAGTCTGATAACTAGAATCTACAGAGAACTCAAATTAATCAATAAGAAGAGAACAAACAACCCCATTTATTTGTGTGCAAGGGACTTGAACAGAAACTTCTCTGAAGATGACAGAATGGCCAAAAAAACACATGAAAAAATGTTCATTATCTTTAATCATCAGAGAAATGCAAATCAAAACCACTTTGAGGGCAATGCCTGTGGCTCAAAGGAATAGGGCACTGGCCCCATGTGCTGGAGGTAGTGGGTTCAAAAACAGCCCTGGCCAAAAATAAACAAAAAACAAAACAAAACAAACAAACAAAAAAACCCACTTTGAGATATCACCTAACTCCAGTAATATTAGCCAGCATCCCAAAGTCTTAAAACTACAGATGCTGGCGTGGATGTGGAGAGAAGGGAACACTTCTACACTGCTAGTGGGATTACAAACTATTTCAACCTTTATGGAAAGAAGTATAGAAAATCCTAAAGGAACTTAAAGTTGACCTTCCATTTGATCCTGCACTACCACTACTAGGTATCTTCCCAAAAGACCAAAAATCATTTTACCACAAACTCATTTGCACCAGAATGTTTATTGCAGCTCAATTCATAATTGCCAAGTCGTGGAGCAAGCTAAATGCCCACTAACCCAGGAATGGATTAACAAGCTGTGGTATGTGTATACCATGGAATACTACTGAGCCATAAGAGACTTTACATTTTTTATTTTTACCTCGATGGAGTTGGAACACATTCTTCTTAGTAAAGTATCTCAAGAATGGGAAAAAGTCATCCAATGTACTCAACACTATTATGAAACCAATATATAAACACACACTGATAAAACACAAATCTAGTCTAGCAAAGAGAAGAAAGGGAGATTGGTAGGAGGAGAGAGGGCAATTGGTGGGAGGAGGGAGGGCATTTGGCGGGATATCAAGTAATAGGCATAATTCAAGGGTATATTTCAAAATAACTAAGATTAAATTTTAAATATCTTGCCACAAAAAATATGTGAGTTGATTATGTTAATCAGTTTGATTTGAGCATTCCATATTGTATATCAAATCATAACATTGTACCCCATAAATGTATACATTTATGATTTTAATTAAAAATTAAATTAAAAAATTTACAACCATTAAAAATTATATTGCAGAAGAATTCTGAATACACGGAAAGATAGTCAAGTGAAAGGGTGTGCCCACCACAACACTTGGCTAATTTTTCTAGTTTTAGTAGAGACAGGGACTCACTCTTGCTCAGGCTGGTCTCAAACTCTTGAGCTCAAGAGATCCTCCCACCTCAGCATCCCAGAGTGCTAGGATTGCAGATGTGAGCCACTGCACCCAGCCACCTTTCCAAAATATTTCAATTTGACTACAGGATATACTAAATCCTTCTCTAGGTTAAAAAGTGTTATGAATCTAGAATATTATAATCGTGTTACAGACAATTACCTAAGAAGTCTTATGCTTATTGAATAAACACTTATTTTCAGGTGACAACTGAATAGTTAATTATTTTAACAAGACCATTGGGAGTGTTAAAAACCAAATCTAAAAAAATCTCTGCTGCAGCAGGAAGTTGTAACACATGTGGTTTTAAGTGTCCTGATAAAGGTAAACCATGGTGAGAACACTCAACATTATCAAACACATTAGTTCTCAAACACATTCAACTGAAAAAAATTTACAAGCATTGCTCCGGTAAACAAACAAACATACCAATCTCAAAGTCATTCATCTATTCCCTATTTGCCAACTACAGTAGAACCTCTATAAGTTGACCATCAAAGGAACTATGACTAACCGGTCAACATACAGAGGTGGTCACCATGAGGAACTAGGCCTCCTGTACTGATACGTGCATGTGGTGCATGTCCAGTCTATGAAAATTAGGTCAACTTTGTAGAGAGGTGGTCAACTGTGGAGGTTCGACTGTATTTTTAAAACACCTGTTAAATACCAAGTGCTGTCCTAAGTGTTGTAGATACAGTAATAACTAACAGGGGAAAAAAAACACTGTCCTCCAGGAGCTTATATTCTGTCGAGGGAGGCATAATATATAGACAGTTACGTAGATAAACAGATTGATTTCAAATTGGTTGCATGCTATGAAGGAAAGAACCAGGACAGATGGTAGGAAATACTCTCAAGTGGGGACAGCTATTTCACCCAAAGTTGTCAGAAGAGGATTCTGAGCATATGATGTTTGAGGTAAGACTTGGAGGAGAGGCGACCATGCAGAGATGAGGAGGCTAGAATATTGCAGCAGAGGGAACAGCTTATGCAAAAGCCCAAGGATGTGATGAGGGAGGAACAGAAAGGAAACCAGTGAGGGGCTAGAAACAGGGACACTGGTATGGAATCTAAAATGAAATTGGAAAGGTAGGCAGGGACCGAATCATGTGCAAATCCAAGAAGGCAGTTTGGATTAAAGCCGATGGAGTTGTTATCTTATTCATTCTCATTAGTTCAAGTCTGAAGTTGAGCTGAGAGTGGTAGTGATGATGAATGTGAGTTTTAGGATCAAAGAGACTGATGCTTACCTCTGGTTCTGATAACTAGCTCTGCTCCCCTGGTAAAATTATTTAATCTCTCCAAGCTTTAATTTCATGTCTTTATTGGAGATAAAAATAAGGATGTTGGAAGGATTAAATAAGACAGTTTTAGTTAAGTATGTACCATCATACTTACCAAATAGTCAGTATTGCCCTTTCCAGAGCACTATACATGTATACCTCTTCTCAAAAGGCGGATCACTTTACCCAGGGAAGGTATTATTCATTTTCTTTTCTCTTACCAAACTTCAACCATTTTAAGTGCATGGCTCTTAGGTTATAATTGCTGAATATTAGAATAGGTAGTTTGTCAGAGACTATTTATAATAATGTAGATTTCTAACCATTAAGTATTGTTGTCACTGAATTGCCACTTAAAAGCTATTTCAAATAACAATAATAGCTGCTTCCAGTTAAATTAGCTTTGTCTAATTTTCCTTAAAAATGATTATGATACATCTTAAACCTCTTGGGAAACTAAGATTATGGATTCTATCCTCATTTTCAGCTTAAATTTTCCCTGTAGAACTCTTGCTACTAAAATCTGATATGTTTTACCTGTTTATTTTGGTATTTCCTCTTAACCCCCTCCCCCAAATTCACACACCATGAGGCTAACGAAAATGGTTTGAGAAAAAAAATAAAGACATGAAGCTTATACATGTACATTTTGTTAAGTGAAGACATTTTTCCCCCTACCTAAAAGAACTTAGGTAGGGCCTTCATATATTTATCATTTCTTGCCCCTGAATTAAAAGGGTTAGTTACCTAATGAAAAAAACCTAATATTCTGTAAGATTGAAATAGGGTTATTTCCAGAGGGACCTTTGTCTATCCCTCTGGAGATCTCACTTCCAAGAAAACAATGGAGGGTTGTAGCAATGGGATTGGCAGTGGTGTAAATTAGGGCAAATCACAATAAATAAAGTGCTATGGGCACAGTGGCTAAAAGAGCTTTGGTGGCACTTACACACTGAAAGTTACTGTTATGGAGACACCAGTATGCCAACATGTCTGCACTGGCAGAAAGAAAAGGGCTTGACAGATTATTTCAAAATAAAATGAAAAAATACAACATGGAACCCATGAAAAAGTGTTACAGGAGAAGAGGAAGGAAACCATCCTCATAGAAGAGGGTGTGACTCTGAAAATTAGCAATGAAAAAGACAGGAAAGCATTTTAGAAAAAGCCTTTGCATGTTTACTAACCCTGTTCCTATTTCTGTGGTGTAAGTTTTGTATAATAACTTAAGAATATGTATAATTGAGCTAAACATGCTGCAATGTGGAGAAAAATAGAAAACAATATCCCCATTTTCTTTGGTGTCAGTGTCCTCTGTTTGTAACACATTATTCACAAAAAAAGTCAGTTCCCCAAGCCTTGCTTTACCCAGAGCATGCTTCTTACCTCAATCAGCACAAAGAAAGACTTTATTAAAACTTATTTACTGACTTGATGAACATCTTATCCTACTAGTTTTCCTTAGAATTATAAAACCCACATTAGATATAATAGTAGAGTTAACAATGAAGACACAGACAGCACCGAGGAGGGGAATCTGCTCATCAAAGGATAAAGACACGATTGATACAGCATCAGAAAATGTTGATTGGTCTAACAATTATAGCTTTTGAGAATTCGAGAACATTTATTAATGGAACATAAACAATAAACAAAAGGATGATTAAAAAACATTTTGGAATGGGGAACAAAAGGACTTAGGCCCAGCAAAAGGGCTCAAATATACCAGGCAGAGTTAACAGCAAAGGATCCACATACCTACTGACACAATGGTTGAATTAAAAAAAAAAAAAAATACTGGGGTAGGGGAAGACCCGTTTGAATGCTTACAGCCTAACAAGGAACAAAATAAGACTGGCTCCATAGCTTCAAGACACCCCAAATGCCCGCTGAAATTAGAAACATAGACAAACCATAAATGTTATTGTCATTGCCAGTCAAGTAGCTCCTAAGGAACAAAAAGCAGTATTTTTAGGTATTCATCAATTCAGAAAATGTAGTACTTACTTTAATTAAAACTTAAAGATACATATGTGTAACCTACTTGACTTACTTAAAGTATCTGTGAGTTCATCAAACACCTGTATAAATATACATCAGATATGTATATGTACATATATATTTGTATATATGAATATGAACGTATCTAATACCTGAGCAAAGAATATAATACACGGAATTCACAATTTAAAGATGTTCAAAAATAAGTTAAGGCAGCCAAACAGATGTCTGAGAGATGTGATTATGAACTTAAATAAACATAAAAATCCTAGAAAGATTTGTACATAGAGACAAAAATTATTGTTCTATTTTTGGCTTTATAAAAAGGCTTAAAAGTACAAGGGTATGCTTTGCCTACACACATGCAATTGAGGACAGCAAGCTAGTAATATATGGTGTGATTTTAAAAGATCCATTCACCTCTGGTACTAAAACTTCTTGTCCAGAAATCATTCTGAGGAAATAATCAAATTAAAGCAATTGATGTTTATCAAAATGTTTGTGACAATATGAAATACCTAGATATATCTCAGTTTCTAAAAATACAGAAAAAATTAAAATAAAGCGTACTTAATTATAGAAATATATATTTATCTTAAAACCTTATTAAATTATTATATAATACAATAGAAAACACTATACAGTGTTAATTGAAAGTAGGATGAAAAACTGCACAGTCCTTATCATAATTTAGAAAACATATTTGAAAGATTAAAAGTAAAAGCAAAGAATATACGGTAATATTATAGGTTAATTTAATTTTCTTTCAGGTACTTTTCTCTTTCTATAGTTTTAAAACACTATATGCTCACTATAAAAATGTTAAGTGATGGATATTATTTAGAAAAAATACAGCCCCCGAAAATAACCTCCACGCAGATTTGATTAAAATTAAATTTTAAAAAGCTAGATTTAAAATATGGCATTTCCATGATATTATTCCAAACCTAAGTTGGTTTCTGCATGCCCTTGTCAGTGTTCTGATGAAAACATTTCACCAAAAGTAGGATCAGAGAGGTGGAGGGACACTGAGTTACACCAAGTCATATTTGTATAATGTTTTGAAAATGTTACAAAGGTACAGCATTAAAAAGACATCTGTTCCTTGGCTAAAACTTATGCAAATTAGAATAATTTTAAAGATGTATTTCAGGAAGTTTGCCTTTCACTTCTTTTAATGCACATGTTTCAGGGCAATTAGTATGAAACATTTAAAGCGATTAGAGGTTTGTAGATAGACTGAACATTGCATATCTGTGTAGCATAAGCCTGTTTCATGTGAATCTCCTTTTGTCTGAAATAGGTCAGTTAGTGAAAGAAGCTCATTATAAATGAATTCTAATGATGTGAAGATCTTATGTATCATTCATCTTAAGCGGAGTTTGAAATATAATAGTATATGAAAGCTTGCAGACATCCAAAAATCCCTCCAAATAATCTGCATATTATAATCAGCATAACTTACAGCAGAGCTTATGAAATCTTGCCAGCAATTTCATGACTACTAATATAAAATTCCCAATTCACCTTTGAGCAAAGAAGCACCACGAAGCCAGCTGTTCAAATCAATAAAAATATCTCTGGCTGCAGGAATTTCCACAATCAAGAAATGACTAACTACCATAACAAACAATTTGAGGATGGCATCACTTGTTATCTTAAAGAAAGGTATATCTGCATGGTGAAAGTAAAAAACTAAAATGTCCCCACTTTGGGAATTATACACACAAGATAATAAATAGAAAGGATTCTCATACTTAATTAGCATCTATTCCAACATAAATTCTTTTGAGAAGACATTTTTAAATGTTAAACACCACAAACCAATCAATTTAGGAGTCCCATCCTAACAGATCTGTCCCACGGCCATCATTTCTACCTTAGTCACCTCTAATCCCTCTTCGTTATTCATGCTTCTAGGGCAAATTCTTCCGTGGAACTGCTCCATGAGGGCCATCGATGGCCCCCACAAGGTGGAATCTCACAATTTTGCTTGGTCCTCACCTTATAACCAGTGCCTTGCTATTCTAAAGTCATACTCTCTCCCTCCCTAGTATTCTGTCATTGTCTCCAGTGTCCTGTCATTCTGAGGCCCAGTACTGCACCCATGCTCCCACCCAGCCCCAGCCCCGGGCCCACTCTAATCCCCATCAAGAATAAGCTGTAGACCCTCTGTTACTTCTTACTGGAAAATTTCATTAACTACTAGAGTTTCAACTGCCACCAATAATCCAGACACCCAATCATTTATCTCCATGCTAGATCACCTTTTTGAGGTCCAACCTTGTGTGTCTGTCTATTTGCCAGACCGGTCCCCCTCCATGAGCCACAAACTCTCCAAAGTATATCTTCCTTCATTTTCATATCTTCCAGGACCTACCGTAGTACTTGGAACATCAGTAGCACTCAAAGGTATGTAAAATACTGAATGAGTAAATGAATTACCTGTATATAGTTAGGCTCGTAACAAGAATCTGAGATTATTCAGCTGCAAGGGGTCTTCCCAAGTTTTTTAATTGAAAAGGTTATAATGATCGTGGAGACATTAGGCAGTTATGAAAAGATATCAGAAAAAGTATTGTTTTCCCACTTGTGACATCAGATGTGTGGGGACTTTCCCTTATACACCCAGCCAACAATTCTTCAGCAGACTCCAACTGGGTATCCTATCATTTAATTCTGACACCATCTACCCAGAGATAGCATCAGACATCCCTATCCCTCCCCACACCACAAATTGGTGGGGAGCACTGTAGTGGAGGGGTCATTCATGGCAGTCTCTGTCTGAGCAATAAAATACATTCTGAGGGCAGGTAGTGGTGGGAAGGGCATTCTTTGGGGCAGTGGAAAACGTGCTGCCCTGAGCAAAAGGATGCTTGACTTCTTAATGAGCCATTGTCTGACCCTAAGGCAGTTATTAATATTGAACCATACCTGAGCACTAATTTTCTGAATTGAAATGGTGGCCATGACTCAAAGATGTTGTGAGGACCAAATGAGAATTGATGTCATGGTGCTTTGGTAGGCTGTAAGGTCTACAAACAATATCAATCAATAAAGTAACACAGATGTGTTAAGTTGACCACTTGGTATTTCACTGTTTCCAAAGAAGTGATTAACATTTCCTGTATTATTATAGTAGAGGCTAAGCTGCAGCAACAAAGAGACCCACAAAGATAGTGTTTTAAATAAGATAAAAATTTATTTCTTTTTTATGGAAGAGGGCAAAGGGAGGCAGAAAGACTAGGGTCAGTGGACAGGTGGGATATTGTCTCTGGATCCAAGGCTATCACCATTCCAGCTAGGAGCCAGGGGAGGAGTGTATAAAGGGCAAGCCGCTTGTCTTTAGGTTGGGGATCCCTGGAGGTTGCATACATCATTTCTGTTTGTATCTCCTTGGCTTGAACTGAGTCACATGTTCACTGACAGAGCCTGGGAAAAATAATCTCTAGCTCAGGAGAAATGTATCCAGCTGGAACTAAGGAAGAATGGGAGATGTTTTTAAAAGAAATAAGGGAAAAATATATGATAAGGAGTTCACTGGTGTCCAACAAATTGAGATGTGTTTTACTATGAAGGTCTGCTAAGCTGTATTTATACTTTGACTTGCATTTATCTATTGCCTTGATACACAGTGGACCATACAGCTTTTTAATGCCCACCTGTGCTGTATGTCTATATTCCATCACTGTTAATTCATATTGATGAACTTTTTAGCGATGGTCACTGTAGCTCATACCTGTAATACCAATACTTTGGGAGGCCAAAGTGGGAGGATTAATTGAGGCCAAGAGTTTGAGACCAACCTGAACAAATAGTGAGACCCTGTCTCTACAATTTTTTTTAGAAAACAGCCAGATGTGATGATGTACCCTTGTATTCCTAGCTACTCAGAAGGCTGAAGCAGGATTGCTTGAGCCCAGAAGTTGAAAGCTGCAATGAGCTATAATTGCACTATTGCACTCCAGCCCGGGCAACAGAGTGAGACTGTATCCCCTCCTGCTCCCCCACCCACCAAATCATATTGATGAACAGTTCATACATGGCAGAATTTATTCAGATATGTTTTCACTATATAGGGTTTATTAGTCATCATGCTATCATTTATCTCTCCATTTGTTAGCAAACTTTGATTGTGACTTTTGTGTTGTGTTAAAATCTTTGACAGCCCGTACAACTTACATACCATAGATGAGCAATGTACCCAAATCCTCCAATAAACATTGATTTTGTGAAATGGTCAATGGTATGTCTTTGGGAAGGCATTCCTTCTTTGTATTAATAGAATAAAAATGAGTATAAAGTAATTTTAGAAAGCTACTTGGTAAAATAAAAAATATGTATTTGCTTTCTGCTTTCCAGTTCCTCTTGCAGAACTCCAAAAGCCATCGTAGATAGGGGTACTAGAAGAATCTTTTTGTTCTAATATTTAGTCTTTGAACCTTTGTTCCTGACACAGAGCTCCCAAAATCTTTGTAATTTTCCGAGTGATAATGTCTGGCACAGAGCCCCTAAATCTTTTGAAATTTTATGGGTGACAAGAGCATAGTTTGATTTAATGAGATGATTCTTGGTGGGCTCTTGGATACTGTTAGGATGGGGGCTGGTTGCCAGGGAACCAACCATGTGCTTAGAAGGTTAGAACTTTCCAGCCCCACGCTCCCACTTCCAGGACTGACTTTTGAGTTGATACTAATGGCCAGTAATGTAATCAGCCGTGCCTGCATAACGTGCACTCCATAAAATCCAAAGGACCAGATAGCAGATCGTGTGGAAGTTCCAGAAGGGTGGCATGCCAGGAAAGGGTATGGGAACTATGTACCCCTTCTCCCACACCTTGCCCTGTGCATCTTTTCCAGTGACTGTTTAACTATATCCTTTGTGGTATCATTTATAATCAAGGGGTAACCCTAAGTAAAGTGCTCCCCTGATCTCTGTTAGGTGCTCTAGCAAATTAACCAAACTCAAGGAGTGGGTGGTGGGAGCCCTGATTTATGACCAGTCAGAATTACTGGTGGCATCCTGCTAAAGTACTTGTGATTGGCATCTGAAGTAGGGGGCTGTTTTGTGGGCCTGTCCCCCAGGAGTCCAGATTCTTGGGTGATTTCTTGAGGGGTATGGACAGGGCCTAGACTTGAGCTGGTCAGTGCTGATTCTGTGACACAGGAGTGAGGAGAGGACGGTCAGCTGAGAGGGAACCATGCTGGCATGGTGGTGCCCCAAGGCGCAGAGAAACAGCCCTTTTTGGCAACAATAGGGCTCACCCCCGGATATTCCGAAATCACAACCCCTGTCTCTCTGGGCAACCAGAGAAGGCCAGGCATCTTCTCAGGTAGCAACCACCGCGGAACAGATCTAGGACGGAAACGCAGGCCCCATGAGTAAAGGGTTTGCCTGAGGTAGTACCGGCCTGGGTGGAGCGCAGGGATTAGAAAACACATGCACAGAGCCAGGATATTCCCAGAGGACTGGGAATGACCCAGAGGACTGCTTTACTGAGCCTAAGACACACCCGGCCCACAGGGGACGATCAGCTTAAACAAAGGAGGGCAGGCAGAGGATGGATCTGACAGGTAACCGTGCTGTGAATACAAACAGCTGGGACCATACAGCAGCACAGACAAGGCCTGAGGCACAGGTTCTGGAACTCAAAACAGCTTCTCTTCTGCAGGGGAATTGAGCAGGGACAGAAACAAATTCCGCAAAGTTGTTCTGTTCGGTCAGTAACATCACTCAGGGGCGGGGCTAGAACTGAGTGAACACCCCCGCCTCCATCAAGCACCCGAAGTTGTCAGGCCTCACCTCCCCCTGCTGGATAGAGGCAGAGAGCAGCGGCCTGCCTGAACAGACACAGATTTCCTTGTGATTCAGGCAGATACAAACCCCTGGAGTAGCTGCTCATTGGAGGCAACTGTGTCACAGCCCTGTGGGGTTATCAGTGACTAGGTGTGACAGAGGTGCAAGGTGGGGAAGGAGGCATCAACCTTCCCAGACTAATCTCTTTGCTGGGTGGTCCTCCTGACTTCACGGAGCACCAGAGCAAGTCATATTTGAGTTGTCAGCAGACACCTGTGATCTAGTTGTCAGAGACCTTTTAAACTCTACCACCTGAGACAGGTGCTGACTGAGACAATTGATTTGGACCTTTTGAACTGAGCCAATCATCCGAGGACTATCCAAGTGGTGCCCTGGGTGTGTGGTTGTAGGAAGGTTTGATTTTCCTTTTCCAATTGTTACTTGTGGGGGGCAAGGTGACTTAATTGCTGGTATTTCTCCAAAGCTGAGATTCAAACCAGAGTAACTGTTTCACGAGGGTCCAACAGAGACCAGCTGAAAACGAGACAGAACCACTTAGCCCCACCACAACAAACAGGTCCCCAGTTTCTCAGGCCATAGCACTCTACGGGTCTTCGACAAAGCTCCAGGGGAAAAGTCAAATGGTGTAAAATACTCATGGGGCGGAATCAGCGGAAAAACTCTGGTAACATGAATAACCAGAATAGATCAACCACCCTCCCCAAGGAAAGATATGGCAGATGTGACTGAAGATCCCATTCATAAACAGCTGGCTGAAATGTCAGAAATCAAATACAGAATTTGGATTGCAAACAAGATTAACAGAATGGAGGAAAAGTTGGAATTAGAAATTCGAGGAGCAATTCAAAACTCGGAATTAAAAGTTCGTGGAGAAATTCAAAAGTTATATCAAGAATTTAATGAATTTAAAGAAAAAACAACTAAAGATTCTGACACACTGAAGCAAGAATTTGCAGTCCTCAAAGATCTGAAAAATACAGTAGAATCCCTCAGTAACAGAGTGGAGCAAGCAGAAGAAAGGATTTCTGACATTGAAGACAAAGCTTTTGAATGTGCCCAAACTCTCAAAGAGGAAGAGAAATGGAGTGGGATAATTCGAAGAAGGTTAATTCCACCTCATTGGAATCCCCGAAAGTGATGAAGTGGCTTCGCAAAATACAGAGGCCCTCTCCATGAAATTAGGAAAGAGAATTTTCCAGACATGCCAAGAGATTCTGAAATTCAGATAGCAGACAGATTCAGAACCCCCGTACGACTCAACCGGAATAAGACACCCCCCAGGCATATCATAATTAACTTCACTGAAGTTAATATGAAGGAGAAAATTCTGAAAGCAGTCAGACGTAAGAAATCCATTACCTACAAAGGGAAGAATATCACAATGACTGCAGATCTCTCTGCTGAAACTTTTCAAGCCAGAAGAGGGTGCTCATCGAATTTTAATCTCCTAAAACAAAATAACTTTCAACCTGGGTCATGTATCCAGCTAAACTGAGTTTCATTTATGATGGAGAAATTAAATACTTTAATGACATTCATATGTTGAAGAAATTTGCCATAACCAAACCAGCTATTCAGGATATTTTCAGACCTATCCTCCGTAATGACCAGCACAATCCCCTACCACAAAAGTAAACTCACTCAGAAACTCTTGATCAAACTCCAACTTCCACAGTGGCAAAAGGATTAAAAATGTCCACTGGACTTTCGAAAAACCCAATATCCAAAATTTTACCAGGCTTATCAATATTCTCCATTAATGTGAATGGCTTAAAATGTCCTCTAAAGAAGCAGAGGTTGGCTGACTGGATACAAAACCTCAGGCCAGATATTTGCTACATACAAGAATCACATCTTACCTCAAAAGATAAATATTCACTTAGGGTGAAAGGATGGTCGTCCATATTTCAGGCAAATGATAACCAGAAAGAAGCAGGTGTTGCAATTCTATTTGCAGACACAATAGGATTTAAACCAACAAAAGTAAGGAAGGATAAGAATGGCCACTTCATATTTGTTAAGGGTAATACTCAATATGATGAGATTTCAATTATGAATATTTATGCACCCAACCAGAATGCACCTCAATTTATATGAGAAACTCTAACAGACATGAGCAAGTTGATTTCCTCCAGCTCCACAATAGTCGGAGATTTCAACACTCCTTTGGCAGAGTTTCATAGATCCTCCAATAAGAAGCTGAGCAAAGAAATTTTACATTTAAACCTAACCATCCAACATTTGGATTAAGCAGACATCTACAGAACATTTCATCCCAACAAAACTGAATACACATACTTCTCATCAGCCCATGGAACATATTCTAAAATCGATCACATCTTAGGTCACAAGTCTAACCTCAGTAAATTTAAAGGAATAGAAATTATTCCTTGCATCCTCTCAGACCACAATGGAATAAAAGTTAAACGCAGTAACAACAGGGATCTGCATACTCATACAAAAACATGGAAGTTAAATAACCTTATGCTGAATGATAGCTGGGTCACAGGTGAGATTAAGAAGGAAATTGCCAAATTTTTGGAACAAAACAACAAGGAAGACACAAATTCCCAGAACCTCTGGGACACCGCAAAGGCAGTGCTAACAGGGAAATTTATAGCACTACAAGCCTTCGTCAAGTGAACGTAAAGAGAGGAAGTTAACAACTTAATGAGACATCTCAAGCAACTGGAAAAGGAAGAACATTCCAACCCCAAACCCAGTAGAAGAAAATAAATAACAAAAATTAGAGCAGAATTAAATGAAATTGAAAACAAAAGAATAATACAACAGATCAATAAATCAAAAAGCTGGTTTTTTGAAAAGGTCAATAAAATAGATAAACCTTTGGCTAACCTAACCAGGAAAAAAAAAGAGTAAAATCTCTCATTTCATCAATCAGAAATGACAAAGATGAAATAACCACAGACTCCTCAGAAATTCAAAAAATCCTTAATGAATATTCCAAGAAAATTTATTCTCAGAAATATGAAAATCTGAAGGAAATTGACCAATATTTGGAAGCACGTCACCTTCCAACACTTAGCCAGAATCAAGTGGAAATATTGAACAGGCCAATATCAAGTTCTGAAATAGCATCAACCATATGAAATCTCCCTAAAAAGAAAAGCCCGGGACCAGATGGCTTCATGTCAGAATTCTACCAACCCTTTAAAGAGGAACTACTACCTATATTACTCAACCTGTTCCAAAATGTAGAAAAAGAAGGAAGACTAACCAACATGTTCTATGAAGCAAACATCACCCTGATCCCCAAACCAGGAAAAGACCTAACAAGAAAAGAAAATTATAGACCAATATCACTAATGAATATAGATGCAAAAATATTCAACAAGATTCTAACAAACAGAATCCAGCAACACATCAAACAAATTATATATCATGACCAAGTCAGTTTTATCCCAAGGTCTCAAGACTGGTTCAATATACGTAAATTTATAAATGTAATACAGCACATAAACAAATTAAAAAACAAAGACCGTATGATTCTCTCAATCGATGCAGAAAAAGCTTTTGATAACATCCAACATCCATTCATGATCAGAACACTTAAGAAAATTGGTATAGAAGGGACATTTCTTAAACTAATAGAGGCCATCTACAGCAAACCCGCAGCCAATATCGTATTGAATGCAGTTAAATTGAAATCATTTCCACTTAGATCAGGAATCAGACAAGCCTGCCCATTGTCTCCACTGCCCTTTAGCATTGTAATGGAAGTTTTAGCCATTGCAATTAGGGAAGAAAAGGCGAGCAAGGGTATCCATATAGGGTCAGAAGAGATCAAACTTTCACTCTTCACAGATGATATGATCGTATATCTGGAAAACACTAGTAATTCTACTACAAAACTTTTAGAAGTGATCAAGGAATATAGCAATGTCTCAGGCTACAAAATCAACACCCATAAATCTGTAGCCTTTATATATATCAACAATAACCAAGCCGAAAAAACAGTTAAGGACGCTATTCCATTCACAGTAGTGCCAAAGAAGATGAAATATTTGGGAGTTTATCTAACAAAGGATGTGAAAGATCTCTATAAAGAGAACTATGAAACTCTAATAAATAGCTGAAAATGTTAACAAATGGAAAAATATACCATGCTCATGGCTGGAAAGAATCAACATTGTTAAAATGTCCATACTACCCAAAACAATAAACAATTTTAATGCAATCCCTATTAAATCTCCACTGTCATACTTTAAAGATCTTGAAAAAATAATACTTCGTTTTATATGGAATCAGAAAAAAACCTCGAATAGCCAAGACATTACTCAGAAATAAAAACAAAGCAGGAGGAATCATGCTACCAGACCTTAGACTATACTATAAATCGATAGTGATCAAAACAGCATGGTACTGGCACGAAAACAGAGAGGTAGATGTCTGGAACAGAATAGAGAACCAAGAGATGAATCCAGCTACTTACCATTATTTGACCTTTGACAAGCCAATTAAAAACATTCATTGGTTAAATGGGGAGAAGATTCCCAGTTTAACAAACGGTGCTGGGTGAACTGGCTGGCAACCTGTAGAAGACTGAAACTGGACGCACACCTTTCACCATTAACTAAGACTCTCACTGGATTAAAGATTTGAACTTAAGACATGAAACTATAAAAATACGAGAAGAGTGTGCAGAGAAATCCCTTGAAGAAATCGGTCTGGATGAGTATTTTATGAGGAGGACCCCCCGGGTAATTGAAGTAGCTTCAAAAATACACTACTGGGACCTGATCGAACTAAAAAGCTTCTGCACGGCCAAGAACACAGTAAGTAAAGCAAGCAAACAGCCCTCAGAATGGGAGAAGATATTTGCAGGTTAATAACCAGAATTCACAGAGAACTCAAACGTATAAGCAAGGGAAGAACAATTGATCCCATCGCAGGCTGGGCAAGGGACTTGAAGAGAAAATTCTCTGAAGGAGACAGACGCACGGCCTTCAGACATATGAAAAAATGCTTATCATCCTTAATCATCAGAGAAATGCAAATCAAAACTACCTTGAGATATCATCTAACTCCAGTAAGATTAGCCCATATCACAAAATCCCAAGACCAGAGATGTTGGCGTGGATGTGGAGAAAAGGGAACACTTCTACACTGCTGGTGGGAATGCAAATTAATACATTCCTTTTGGAAGTATGTTTGGAGAACACTTAGAGATCTAAAAGTAGATCTGCCATTCAACCCTATAATTCCTCTATTAGGTATATACCCAGAAGACCAAAAATCACATTATAAAAAAGATATTTGTACCAGAGTGTTTATTGCTGCCCAATTCATAATTGCTAAGTCATGGAAAAAGCCCAAGTGCCCATCAATCCACGAATGGATTAATAAATTGTGGTATATGTACACCATGGAATATTATGCAGCCTTAAAAAAGATGGAGACTTTACCTCTTTCATGTTTACATGGATGGAGCTGGAACATATTCTTCTTAGTAAAGTATCTCAAGAATGGAAGAAAAAGTATCCATATACTCAGCCCTACTATGAAATTAATGTATGGCTTTCACATGAAAGCTATAACCCAGTTATAACCGAAGAATATTGGGATGGGGGAAAGGGAGGTGGGAGGTGGGTGGAGGGAGGGTGATTGGTGGGATTACACCTGCGGTGCATCTTACAAGGGTACATGTGAAACTCAGTAAATGTAGAATATGAATGTCTTAACACAATAACTAAGAAAATGCCAGGAAGGGTATGTTAACCAGTGTGATGAAAATGTGTCAAACGGTCTATAAAACCAGTGTATGGTTCCTCATGATCACATTAATGTACACAGCTATGATTTATTAAAAAAAAAATTGACAAAGATGCTATTCCTAATAAATATTCTTTAAGTAAACGTAATAGGTATACTTAATTTTAAATGCAAAGGAAGTAAAATATTTCTCATCAGCCTGTACTCATTTCTTTAATACAATATTTATAGAAGTTTGAAAGATAAGCGTATCTCTTAAAGACAGAAAAACAACTCTACTTACTTTAAGTTTGTTGGGTTTTTTTTTCTCCTGAGGTAGAAATGAGAAATAATTCAATCTGTCCTAAAGTTCTGCAAGTCAGAATGGTGATAGAGTGTATTTATTTTTTAAAATTCACCATAAAAATATAAATGAAATAGTTAGTGGAGTTCTCATTTCAACTTCTATTTTTGCTTTGATGGAGATACAATGACAGGGCCTTCTATAAATGGAAAGTCTCTGTTAGGTCCCCCCTACTGTACATGAGAGAATTTCGCCACAGAAAAGTTCAAGGGCTAATCTAAATCCTAGTATTACATTAAAACATAGCAAGGATGGGCCCATGGATCCACTCACCGCATCAACATACTATACTTTCATGCATTTCTTTCGGCCCAAATATTAGGTCACAGAACACCATGCCACTCAACTGTGGTCTATCAGGGCCCGAGTCTACTGTTATCAATGCCCTTTAATTTTTGGCCAGTTATCATCTATTTTTCTCTCCCATTACTCCCTAAAGCTGTCCTGGGTCTCTGCTGTGCCTGAACAGGCCAAGATATAAATTCTTTGTAGTCCCAACATCTAGCACAAGACCTGCAAATAGCCGCCAAGAGGTGAAAGATACTAGTGTTACCTCCTGTTAGAACCTTAGGGTATTTTTAGAAAAATGTGCACTTCAATTGGTTCATAACATCTACTGGGGAAGATAATACATTTGCTGCAACTAATGGCTCCCATGTGTCTATCAAAGTCACCTGGAGGGCAGGTTAAACACAGATTATTAGGCTGAAACGCCAGAATTTGATTCAGGGGAGCTGGGATAGAGCCACAGGATCAGAATGTCTATCAAATTCCCAGGATTTCTGACAGTGCTGGTCTAGAGATCAGTCTTTGCAAATGACCAGCTTATAGCATCAGGGACTGATCTACTGATTAGCCATTATTACCACCCACTGTCCTCTTAACGAGATTAATAAGGCCAGTGTAAATAAGGCCAGATGCAATTAGTCTACAAACACTTGAGTGCTAATTACATTCAGGGTCTCTTCTAGGTCTGGGGAGGAATAGAGAGTCATGAACAGTGCAAAGTCTTTGCTTTCATGAAGATTACATTTTTGTGGAGGACATAGACAAAAAAATGTGGAGGTAAGGTCCATGTGGAAAATTACAGAGAAGGGAAAGGAAGGGCTGAAGTAAGAGGGGTGGGGTGGGGTTATAGACAAAGGAAGGCCACACTGAGGAGATGTTTGAGCAAACTCCCATAGGAGAGGAGGGAACTAACCCAGGTACCACATTGGAAGGCTTGTTCTAGGCAAAGAGAACAAGTTTAAAAGATTTAGAAGCAGGACTATGCAGCCTTGTTGTGGGACAGTGCGGAGACCGGCGTGGCCAGGGTGCAGGGAGGCCAGTGGAGCCTAAGAGAGAAGGGCTTTGTCTTTTGTTTTCAAACAAGTAGGAAGCAGCTGCTGTGGGATTTGGTTTGAGGAGTTAAACATAAGGTTTGAAAGTATCCTTTGGCTCCTCTTACTACAGGCTTTGGGAACTGGAGGCTCTGGGAAGGAGGTCCCAGTCATTCTGACTAAGGAGGCCGCAAAGAGAACCATGTGAAGGTGTTGAGTTCAAGACAGGTCTTGCAAGTGGAGGAGACAGAATTTCCTGAATGAATGCAGGGTATGGTTTTGAGCCTAAGTGATTGGATAATGCGGCATATCCTGCAGAGGGAGGACTGTGGAGGGAGCAGGTTTGTGGAAGGGCAAAATGTCTTTTGGGCTGTGGCATGTGCAGAATATATGTCAGCAAGGCAGTTACTGCTCAGGAAGTCAGGATTCTGGTGTGCTGGGGCCTGTGCAGAGAGGAGGCTGAGGTCCCCTAAGGAAGGAATGATGCTATAGAGAAAAGGACCCTGCACTTGGAGGTTGGGAGGAGAACGGCCAGTAAATGAAGGAGAGGCTAGTGTTCCTAGGAAGGGCATTCTAAGAACAAGGGACTGCCAAGTACATGGTCAAGTAAGACAGTCCCCAAAATTGCCTATAAAACTGCCAAGGTGAAGGTCATTAGTAGCAACTTAATAAAAACAGTTTCAGTGGAGATTTTCCAGATACCTCCCTGGGGTGAGGTGGGGTGGGGTGGGGAGGATAAAGAGAACAAGTAGGAACAAAGTCTTCCAGAAAATGCCATGTGGTTCCTAATGTTTAATGTGCCTGAGAGGACGATGAAGGAAGAGGCTTTGGGAAAATGGCAGATTGCAGGTCCTACCCTACAGGTTCAGATTCAGTAAGTTTAGGAATAAAAGCTGGGAGACCCAGAAATCTAGTTTTATTATGAACTTGGAGGAAGATATTGTGAGTTCTTCTCAGGGCACCGCTGGAGAACAGACTTCAGTTTTGGTCATTTCTGAGGGCCTAGTCCAGTGATTTTCAACTGGTGTGCCAAGAGAGGTTCTTAGGTGTACTTGGAAAATTTACAAAGATCATTAACTAAATTACTTTTGAAAGAAGTTCAAAGCACAGTAAGTGTATTCTTTTTTTTTTTACTCTTTTGATCAACATAATTTGAGTGTGCTGTGGAAGTTTAACTATAGGTTCAAGTGTGCCGTGAGATGAAAAAGGCTGAAAAATCCTGGCTTAGTCCAGCAAAGCAAGCAACCACCACTACTCCCCAGTCAACAAAGCAAACCTTTTCCTGCAGCACCTGCAATACCTATTCTTCCAAGACGCCTCATGGTGTTGGAGCCTCTTGACTTTCAGATGTTATGAGGGCACAAGGCCCTAAACATGATGTTTCAGATCAGTGGCTCTCAACCTTCCTAATGCTGTGATATATTTTCATTGTTACAAAGGGGTCGCGACCCACAGGTTGAGAACCTCTGTTTTAGATGATTCTGCTCATGTTGTATCTAGGAACTCTTCTAGGAAAACCTGGGCTATGCATCCCAGGAAGATGCCTTTTGCCATATAGAAGGCCATAAAAATGTTATTTTTTAAATTTTGTTTTCATATTCATCCTTAGGTGACTTTCCTCAAGAAATGAGCTATTTCCTTCAGAGTGAGGGTTTTTTACATTTATGCACTAACACGTAAACCTTGCTTGGAGTTGATTTTCTAAGTCAGAATGCAGTCATCGGATTTGAGTACGTTGCCTATGAAACCGCATTTCTCACTGGAGGGCACTGAACGTAGATCACAGAGGAGGTAAGAACATTCTTCCCGGAGTGAGGTATGTCAAAGAGTGGACCACTGCCTGTGGGTGGGGACTAGAGGGACTCTGGATTAGGTCACATTTATGTCTCCATTTTCATGGTAAAAGACGAAGGTAATGGCCCTGATCTGAGGTCTTACTCTTCTGTGGCTGCAGGCTGTTTTTTTATTAAGCATCTGAACTGTTGCCTGACTAGTTTTAGTGAAGAGAAACACTAGCTTGGTCTTGTTGCATATTCTCCAACAGAAAGGCAGAAGAAAATATGAATTACCACCAACCATCTTGTTTTCCTCTTACGCCTAAATCTTGTCTCATATTATTAAAAGACACGTCAGAGAAGACCATAAACTCCCCCTGCCACAGGCCTCAGGAAATAAAGCATGGGCCTGGAGGGCCTAAAGAGGGATGTCCTCCCTCGGCACAAACTTCTCAGACTCAACATTCTACAGGGTATACGCCCACACACATAAAGAATACATCCATACCACCCACATGAAACAAGCATGTTAAAAGTTATACAGAATTCTGTTAGTCAGAAGTCTGACTTTGACAAAAGCTGCAAAACTGCAACCCAAAATACTCCCAGGAGAAAATTACCACGAAGGTAATTCTTTTTCTTTTTTAATATATAACTCATCTTGGTTACTTAATGATTGTGTTAAGACTTTTATACTCTACTAATAGATCCAACATGTACCCTTATATTATGCACTATAGGTGTGATCCCACCATTCACCCTCCCTCAAAAACTCCAAGCTCAGACCAAACATAAGAGCAGGAGGGCCCTTGTGGGCAAAAGTCTCTGTGACTGTTTCAAATGTATTCTGTGTACCCCCACCCTCCACACACACACCCTCCAGACAAACCCAAGAGCCACATAGTAGGAGAGTTTGGACTCAAATAAAAGGAACTCAGGAATCTTTCCATCTCCACTCGGGGGAGGCAGGGCCATGAGGCTCGGTGGGCTTTAGGGTTGTGTTCTGTGCAGGTGTAGGGGGCCTGAGAAAGAAGCAAACTGGAGCTAAAATTCACTGGCACTCCTGCAGCAGATGCTATAGACCTGGCCTTTAGAACCTGCCCTTTAGTCACAGATGTCATCATGAAGGAGCTTGACATCATGTGGAGACCCCTATGTCATCCCCAAGCTGCTGAGGGGGGGTAAGTGGGGGGTGGGGAGGCATAGTGCTGAAAATACTAGTACATTCTCCATGAGCAGCCAATTTTGCAGAAGGACACTCAGCTTCCCATGGCCTGGCTACCTGGTATTTCAGCATGGTTCCCCTATACCACAAGACCAGACTGCTGGAGTGGGCGTAGGTGCAAGGCAGGACACTTCGGCCTGCCACCCTTCATTTTCAGATCTTTGAATCTGACTGTGGCAATGCCAAGTTGGAACTAAAGGGTAGAGGGGCAGGAGTGAGGGCCTTTTCTGGTGATAGGCCTCTGCCTCCTAAAAACAAAGAGACCCCCTCAGGGGCTGTGTAGCTGTGCACTATTTGCAGCAGGCAGCTATTTCTAGTTTGCATTCTTAGCCAGCTCTGTGGAGGAAGAACATGGAAAAGGGCAACAGAGGAATAATGGACACTCTGAAAACTACAGACCCATCTTCTCCTTCAACTTTGCTTGCAGAGACTGAGCCTCTGCTGCAGTTAATGCTCTACTATCAGAGTCAACAGTTTCCCAAAGAATCATACATACAGAATCAATTGCCAGCATACAGGGAAGACTTTAGCATGGTTCTCAAAGATGGCGAGAAAGGGCTTAAGAAATAGAAGATACTCCCTCCCCCAGAATACACTTAGTAGCCAACACTTCTCTTTTTTCTAATAAAGAAACTGCAGTTAAATACAATCTGTTTCTTGGCATCCTCTACCCTCAGCTCTAGCATGTTATATGTGAAGGAAATTGAGATTATCCTCAGAAGTGCCTCAAAAGTTTTATAGTACAAAATGATTATCACTTCTCTGATTAAAAAGTACTTTTATTGGTGGGAACCTGGAGGGCTGCTACCCCCTGAAGTAAATAGAACTGTTTTCTTGTCTGAAAGGTAATTAGAAAGGCATTTCACTTTGACAGTGGAGAGTCTGATTCAGGAGAAAACTTTTCTTTCTCTTGAAGGAGCAGACAAATTAAATATGTGATGGAATATAGCTATGGGAGCCTTTCAACTTTCCCAGTGGAAAATTTAGAAAGAAGTACTATGGCACCCAGCAGCCTTTAATTTAGAGAGACCGTGTGCCCAGAGCCTCTGTCTCTGGCAGTGTTGTAACACAGCAGCTCAGCTCTTCCCAGTCACACTATCACTGTTGGTGTTCTCTCCTGGTTCTGCCTGGTCTGCCTGAGACTGGACCTCAGTTAAATCCTTAATTCATAAAGACACATCCTCCTGCTAATTAGGATCTAATTCTGTGGCGCTCCCAGCGTGGTCTCCCAAACAGCATTATTAGTATCACCTGCAAATTTGTTAGACATGCAGAGTCTCTAACCTTTCCTCAGACCGACTGAACTCTGGGGTTGAGGGGCCCAACAATCTACATGTTTAGCAATCCCTCCAGGTGACTCTGATCCCATTAAATCTTGACAACAACTGTTCAATAGTCAGATTAACCCATCTTCGTTACTATCACCCATTCCCTCTGTGCAACCCCCATCCACATTTTTAAGAATAATCATTTGATGCTAGCATGAATTTGAGTTGCCATCAGCATTGATTAACAATTCAAGGTTTCTTTTGAAGATCTCATTTTTGAGAGATCCGGGCTGGGAAATCAGTCCTTGCATCAGGTGAAAAATCGGAGTTTAATTAAAATAATGCAAAACCAGAGATAGCTGCCCTGCTGTGAAGCCTACATTCCTACTTAATGATTTCCGTGCCATTTTAGAGATCAGCATGAGAGCAGTGCCCATGATAAATAGGGTGCAGGTGCACCTGGAATGTTCCTTGTGTAGACAGTATCTCCTCTCAAAACCTTAAGCAGCTAAACCTAGTCGATGAGTGGACCGCGGGCCTTTCTGAGATCTGAAGAGACACCAAGGCTCATGTAAGTGCCTTGTATTAGGATAATCACCAGACAGGAACTCTATTTTTAAATACACATATTTGGGGTAGCAACACATCAGTTCACTTCCTAGTGGATAGTAATTTAACTTTCCTACTCCTTATTTTTGATGAAAATCAGCCACTCTTAGACAAGGCAGATGTTTTAAATCAATTTAGGAAGGCAATTTAATATGATGAGGTTGTTAACGAGTCAAAAAGAACATCAGGAAATTTATGCAAATATTTTTGGGAATTTGTTCGGAGTATGCAAATGCCATATAATTAGTTATCATGCTTTTCATGCAAAATTAAATTTGCTGTAATAACGAATCACACTCCAGAATAAGGCTAGTTAACATGAAAAGAACCCTCATTCTTCCGACTGAAAGGCTGCAAATTGAGGGTAAACTGCAGGTGAATCTAATTTCAGCCTTCAATATTGTTATTCACTGGGGTCAAACAAAATCAGCTGCAACAAGAGGTGGGCAGGTTCTGTGACTCTGGAAAGCACTTGGATGGATCCAAGAATCACAATAAGGTGAGCAATGAGCAGTCTGCTGCTTAGACCAGGTGGTCTTTAGCCTCTAATTTTTTTGGAAGGACCGGGTACTGTCATTTAATATTTACCAGAATAACAAAGCCAATTTGGGAATATCTCTAAAATCTAAAAACTGCTCAATGCCTGCCAGGCTGAGAAGTTTTTGGAGTTCCAGCATGTTGGTCTCCCTGACTCACTATATAAACACCCACAATAGTAAATGGATTCTTTGAACCTCATTTCACTGGCAAGGTTCTGTGTCTGGTTTATTTGCTGGGAAATATGGGAATCAGGCCCCACAGACCTCCTGGCCACTTGGCCTATGTGGGCCATCACTGCTTTACCCAGGACTGAGACGTTTCCCATAGTTTGAAACTTTCAGATATAACACTGGAGGAGAAGTCCTGGGAAAACCAGGATGAGGTGGTCACTCAGTCACAATCCCACTTTCCTCCAGGACTGTAGCCTGTTTGCCCTTCCTCATTGCTGGGCTTCAGTTTGTCTAATCCTCGCTTGGATTGGGCCCAGCCCTAACATCAGGAGTGGCTCTTGCTCATCCACTATCCACAAAAGAAGTAGATGTACTTTCCAAGTATGCCCAATCACGGAGCCATGTCTCATTTTGTCCAACATGGAGGGCTCCGGAGTAAAGGGGTGCCCTTCCTCCTGAGGACGCACTCTCAAAGGGCTCCTACTGTCACCTCCACCCCAGATTGGAGCCAAAGATAATCAGTTTGCATCCCAGCCATGTCCTCACCCCTAGTACTGTGATTAGAACTCAACTCCTGTTCAGTGACTGCAGCAGGACCAGCCCTCCAACCATGTTAGGGTCAGTTATATTCTTGGTTGATGCTTACTGCACAGTGGGTCTTAAATACCCTGTAATCCATTAGAAATGAGGGGTATACTTTTTGAACATCCATGTTCTTTTCTCAGAGGATCACAAAGCATTGGGCATTCCACTGTTACTCTAGAATCACCAAATACTTTGCCATGTTAGTGTCAAGTATACAATGACAAAACCAGGTTTCAGTAGCATAGCATGTAGTTACAAAGAAAGAAACCTTATGCCATGCTAAAGCTGCAAGGAAACCTCAGTACCTGAATACCACATCTATCCCTTAGCAGCAGTTCTCAGCCAGTGAGCATATTAGATATTTACATTACTACTCATAACAATAGCAAAATTACAGTTATGAAGTAACAACAAAAAAAATTTTATGGTTGGGGGTCACCACAACATGAGGAACTGTATTAAAGGGTCACGGCATTAGGAGGCATTAGGAAGGCTGAGAACCACTGACTTAGACTGAGAAGAACACAGACACGGTAGAGATATTTTATAAAAGAAAAGAGGGAAATGGATTCCCAGCTGCCCACAGAAGACCTCTAGTTTTCTGTTGAGGCTCTGTGTCAAAAGCTCCTGACTTCTTTGGTTTCAATAACTCAATCACCTTCTTCTTGCTATATATCCCAAGTCTAACAGCTAAATATTCCCTAGCCACAAATGATGCATTCCTCACTCTAACACTTAAACTAAAAAACAAGACAAACACAGGATGATAGCCACTCTAATTTCCAAACAACATTGATTTAATTCAGTTCAATTTGCTAGTCCTGCCTTGTCAACTTTAACCATGCCTTGTCTTAGCCCAACATTAAACAGTTAACTAAAATTTACTATCTGTGCAACTCAGTCAACCCCCCAAATTATATTCCTGTAAAATTTGCGTGTATTTCCAATTCTTTTTGCATTTACTGCTTTGTCTCCTAAGTCATTTTGTAAAGTGAATATCATCCCCACCTTTGGCATTTTCGGAAAGCCCATCTTAGAGATACAAGGTTTGCTTAGCACAAAGTCAATAGGTTTGATTAAATATGCAAAGTCCTTCTAATCTGTAAAAACATCAGTAGTTAAGTCACCAAATATTCTTTTACCCACTGTGCAAATGTTGCTGTTAAAGACATCACCAGTAGCTTGGGAGAAAGAGGACAAAGTACAGAGACAGGAAAGGCACGTTTAGTAAATTACACAGACCTAGTGCAACAGAAAGGTACCATTCTAACTGTGACTGAGACGCAGAGGCCAGTAAAAATCAATGGTTTTTGAAGACTAAGCTGAGGGAAAATAATTTATAAACTGCATTTTACATACTTTATTTTCAACACTGTCATAAAGTTTGTTTAATTACCTTTTACAACATTCCAATAATATAAATACTTCTATCTCCCTTTTACTAATGAACAATCTGGGCTCACAGAGATCACATAACACTATCTCAGTGGGATTTTGCAAACCAAATGTTACATGAAATCATCAAAAATAAGAGTTGAAAAGTCATTTTTCTTTCCAGTAGTTTTCATTTCCCATTTGGAACATTCTTCTAAGAACTGCATTTGAGAATCTATCCCGCGATCATACCCTAGGACACATACAAGCTATACGGGCCTTGACTCCTGCCCATGTTTCTGGGGTCAGATGTAATTAGCAAACTTCTAGCCGGCACCAGAATCACCTGGACAGCTTGTTAAAATGGACAGGGGGCTCCAACCCCAGAGTTTCTGATTCAGTGCATCTCAGGGGTGGTGGTGGGGGGGGAGTCAGGAGACCTGAGAATACGCGTTTCTAACAACTCCCCAGGTGATGTTGATGTTAATGGTGCTAGTCCAGGGACCATGTTGGGAATCATGGAACTGCTCTGTAAGAACTCTAAGATTTTAGACTATGGAGCGGAAGCCTTATTAACACCTAGACTAGCGGCAAAAAGTATCCATTCATTCATCCATCCATCTATCCTTCCATATATTCATTAAATAAATAAACATTCGTTTGTTGGTGAACAAGGGTTTTTAAATAGTCTCCAATTTGGTTAAAAGTAGGGGGAAAGAGTTAATCATTTATATAATTTATGGCTAGCTGACAGTTTTAACTTCATGTTTTGCATCATGTGAATCCAGGAAAAATCAATTAAATCCAGAAAAGCATGTAAAAACTTTTAACACAATGACTGACACAAAGGAAAAATTCAGCAAACATTAGCTGCATGGATCATCTCTCACTTTAACCTCTCGTGTTTTTATTACTGCTGCTAGCATCTCTCCTATTTCAGCATTTTAGGCTTTTTCTCCTTATCCTTTGTTGGAGAAACTTATGAAGTCAGCAAAGGGTCACGTTAAGATAAGGATGAGGGAGTGAAACCCTGGGCTAAACAGAGGGATGATTTTATGCAACTGATTCCTAACACGATGAGTTAAAATCAAAATCCTTGTCCTTCCTTCAGTGTGCCAGCTCTCATCCACGCCAGCTGTGCCTCACAGCACACCCTGCTCCTGTGCCACCTCATTCCTTCTCCCCGGCACAGGGGCAAGGGTTGTGAGCAGCATAGTCGCCTCGAGGATCTGTCACAGAAATCAGTTAAACATATTCACTGCACCAGCCCCAATCACACTTTAAAAGGCCATGGCTCTGTGGATGGCAGTTATCAATAGATCAATCAATCAGTCCAACCCAGAGCCTTTGGCTAAGCTCACCTACTTAGTGTGAGAATCTTTTCTCCCACCCAACACCTGCCATCAGCAATTTTAAATTATGCCCAAAGAAACTCCCACAAAACACCTCTGGGGATGGCAGAAAGTCACCTTAGCTATGTGAGATAGATCCTGAGCTCCAGAAAGAAATCTTGATTTCCAGATTCAGCTTCTAAACATACTTGTCTTCACATACATCCTTGAATCCCCAGAAGGTTTCCTAACTGTAAGTCAAGTTTAAACTTAAAACTTTAAGGAGGAGGCTGGATTGCATGAAATGTAACTTACCTATCCCTGTGCAAGCCAGAATTGCACACGGAACAAGCCAGGCCTACTGTGTGAACAGATGAATCCCACCTACAGCTGGCTCAGGGGAATCATAAAGAAACATCCTATTTTGAAAGGGCAATAGGCCCGAGTGGCATTTAGGTTTCTCCAGGGCTTACTTCGTGACAGCAAAACTGACTCACTGAGAAAACCTTTTTAAAATATTTACTTGAATTACACATACACACAAAAAATATTTTAAAGGATATTTTTCCCCCAGAAGTAGGAAAGTCTGTTTCACAGGCAGGTGAGTCAGACCAAACAGTCAGAAAGAATTGTGGAAAATTTCAGTCTCTCTGTAGCTTCCATAGCTGTGTAGCTGGGAGATTTGCTTCTGAAACCAAGCCAGGTTAATGAGGCACAAAGAGAAGTTTCCAGAATTTCTTCCAAACTTTTCACTTGGGTGTCATAAAGAAGGCCTGATTTTAGCCAAATAAAAAGAAATTCTTGCAGAATCAAATATGAGCATCAGGTGTAACCAAGTAAGAAAAAAATCTTAAATATTGTAATCCAGGCACTTTAAAAATTCATTTCTTTGATTATTCACTCAACAAACTCTGCTGAGCACCTTCATTTTTAGTGTGAAAAGCTGCTGGATATAACAATGATGAAAATAGACAAGGTCCCTTTCCATCACTGCCATATTCAATCTTCACAACCACCTGGGAGGACAAAAGGCACTGAAATGTGCCCCCATGGCTTTCACACCAAGAGAGGGAGGAAGCCAGAGAAATTGGAAGCACAACTTTGTGTCCCCAAAGTGTGTACTCTAGCTTTCAGGGAAAGATGGATTCAAGGGCAAGGTAAGATGACAATCCGACAACTACAGCTCGTGAAATCAGCATTTGGGAGAATGAGCATTCTCCCAAGTGTTCTACATAAACCTGAGAATAAGGTACTCTTCTAACAGAAACAGGCTTTCCTTCTCAGTACAGGGACTTTGCAATGATGTTTTCTGGGGTATTTTCACGTACAGTAACCCATTTTTATTATTTCAACACTACCCTTCCCTAAGCACTTGCATCCTAGTTTCTACAGCACTACGCAGTACTGGTTTGGGGCCGTGCACTGCTCAAAGTTACTGCAGAGTACATGCACTAGACAGCCGTTATCTTGGAGTACCTCGCGTCCTCTTTCCTTGAGGGCATCATTCCTCTCAGGCTTTGCGGCACTCTATTCCTGCTCTCAGGGTGAAGCTCATGAGATGAATGAAAGCCAGTTAATACGTCACATACACCGGAATTGTCAATGGGTTCATTCATGAGCCCCAAACAGAGCAGTGATTATGTGCTGGGGCCAAGACATGAACACATCTTCTCTGCTAGTCTTACCCTACCAGCTTCAGCATTTGTTAAAGCTGCCACAACCACCTGAGTCCATCACACATTGCCTTCTCCCCACCTTCCCACTCTCAAAAATGCCTGAAATGTTCACTGTGGGCTGATTTAATCAATGAGAAGCTGCATGCTAGACTCAGTAAAGATGAAACTATCCAAATGGCTCTCACTACAGAGCCAGTAATGATGCTGCCTTTCAGTAATTACAAGTAATAAATAAATAAAATCATGAAACTCTTTTCTATAACTTGTTATGGGCGGTGCACCACTTTGGGGATGAATTGCTCGGCATTTCTGGCAGAGGAACAGCAACTACTAAGGATATCCTTGATTGGAAAACAATAAAACTTGCCCCAGGTAAACTTGGAGACAATGAGGACAGGAGATGTGAAACAGCAGAGAACAGCTTTACCTTCCCTCAGGGACACGTTCCAGCTCTGAAATGCTTGGCAGAAACCTGCAACTCCAGATATCATTGTTAATATGAAGAATCCTGTCATTCCATGCCCATCTCCTATGACTTCTACCCCATTTCTAGTGACTTATCTGAGAGAGCCATGACATGGAGCCAGAGTGGGATTTAATGAGGACTCCTCCCATTTCTCTTCATGCCTAACGTCAACAGGAACCTGGCTGCTCAAAGTGGAGTGCATATCCCAGAAACATCAGATCTCCTGAGTGCCCGTGAGAAGTGCAGAATTTCAGATTCCAACTCAGACCTACTGAGTCAAACTGTAGCCAAGAAATACAAAATGCCATCAAGACTGAAAATCTCTGTCCACACACAGTAGAAAATCTAGAGGAAATGAATACATTTTTGAAATATGACCTCTCAAGCTTAGATCAAGAAAAAATAGAAATGCTGAACAGACCAATAATCAGTAATGAGATTGAAACAGTAATAAAAACCTCCCAACAAAAATAGAGCCTGAGACCATATGGATTCACAGCTTAATTCTACCAGACCTACAAAGAATTGGCATCTAGTCTACTGAAACTTTTCCATAACATCGAAAAGGAGGGAATCCTCCCTAACTCATTCTCAGAATTCAGTGTCATCCTGATACAAAAGTCAGGAAAGGACACAACAAAAAAAGAAAACTACAGACCAATATCCCTTATGAAAATAGATACAAAAATCCTCAACAAAATACTAGTAAACTGAATTCACCAGCACATCAAAAAGATGATTCACCATGAGCAAGTGAGTTTCATCCCAGGGATGTAAGGGTGGTTTAATGTAAGTAAATCAATAAATGTGATTCACTACATAAACAGAATTAAAAACAAAGACCAAATATCATCTCAATAGGGGCAGAATAATTAAAAACCTTCAAAAAATTAGGCACAGAAGGAACACATCTCAAAATAATAAAAGCCATATATGACAAACCCACAGCCAAAATCATACTGAGTGGGGAAAAGTTGAAAGCACTCCTGGAAGGAACTGGAACAAGATAAGAATGCCCACTATTATTAATACCACTTCTATTCAACATGGTACTAGAAGTTCTAGTCAGAGTAGTCAGCCAAGAGAAAGAAATAAAGGGCATCCATAATGTAAAGGTTATGACCTTTTGTTGTAACAGCTTTTACAAGTAACCATTTTACTATTCTCTAGAGCTGAACTGATAGGTAAATAGCAACCATTTCTTCCTTGGGAATATAGCCACTTTATCCTCCAGTGTTCTTTTTGTGAGGTGAGAGTCGCCATGTTAGAAATAAATCTGAGATTAGGTATACAACTGTGTTAACAATTGGAATGAGACATTGGGGAATTAGGTATCAACTGGCAATCATTCAGGATGAACCAAAAAGGTAATTTATATCACAGCAGTTTTCTGAAATAAAATTAATATTTGCTGGCAAAAAAAAAAAAGAAAGAAAGGGCATCCAAATTGGGAAAGAAAGAGGTCAAACTATCACTAATTGCTGATGATAGAAGATCTTATACCTAGAAAATCCTAAAGATTCTACCAGAAGACTCCCAGAATAAATAAATTAAGACTCAGATTATGAAATTAATGTAACCTGCAAATCAATAGCATTTCTATTTACTAACAACAATCAAGCTGGGAATCAAAATAAGAACTCAATATCATTTACAATAGCTGCAAAGAAAATAAAATATCTAGGAATACATACTTAACCAAAGAGGTGAAAGATCTCAACACGGAGAACTACAAAATACTAATGAAAGAAATCGCAGATGACATAAAAAACATGTGGAAAAACACCCTGTGCTCATGGATTAGAAGAGTCAACATTGTGAAAATGCCCTAACTGCCCAAACTGATTTATAAATTCAACTCAATTCCCATCAAAATACCAAGGTCATTTTTCACAGATCTAGAAAGAATAATCCTAAAATTAATATGAAACCAAAACAAGAACCCAAATACTCAAAGCAATCCTATGCAAAAAGAATAAATCTGGAGGTATCACATTACCTGACTTCAAGTTATATATGCTATAAAACAGCATGGTGCTAGTGTACAGGTAGACACATAGACCAATGGAACAGATTAGAGAACCCAGAAGTGAAATCATATAGCTATTGCCAACTTTTTTTTTTAACAAACCAGATAAGAACATGCTGGGGAAAGGAAACCCTATTCAATAAATGGTGCTGGGAAAACTGGATAGCCACATGCAAAAGAATGAAACAATATCCCTATCTCTCACCATATAAAAAAATTAAAGATGGATTAAAAACTTAAATATAAACCTGAAACCATAAAAATTCTAGAAGAAAACATAGAAAAAACTCTTCTAGACAATGACTTAGTCAAAGAATTTATGACTAAGACCCCCAAAAGAAAATACAGCAACAACAAAATTAATGAGTGGGACTTAATTAAACTAAGAAGTTTCCACACAGCAAAGGAAGTGATCAAAAAGGTAAACACACAATCTGTAGAATGGGGGAAAGTATTCCCAAACTATACATCTTAGAATCCATAAAGAACTCAAATCAGCAAGAATAAAACAACCACAACAAAAAGTAGGTAAAATACATAAATGGATTTTTCTCAAAAGAAAAAAGACAAATGGCAAAAAAAAAAAAAACATGAAAAAGTTTACTAATTATCGGGGAAATGCAAACATTACTAATTATCAGGGAAATGCAAACTAAACATTATTAATTATCAGGGAAATGCAAACTAAAACAATGAGATACCACCATACCCGTCAGAATTACCCTTATTAGAAAGTCAAAAGACAATAGATGTTGGCATGGATGGAGTGAAAAGAGAATGTTTATACACTGTTGATGGAAATATAAACTAGTACAAGCTCTATGGAAAACAGTCTGAGAATTCCTCAAAGAACTAAGAATAGACAGACCATTTGACCCAGCAAGCCCATGACTGGGTATCTACCCAAAGGAAAAGAACTGATTGTATAAAAGACACCTGTACCCAAATATTTATTATGCCACAATTCACAATTGCAAAGATATGGAACCAACTTAAGTGCCCATCAACTGATGAGTGGATTAAGAAAATGTGGTAGCATGGAGTACCACTCAGCCTAAAAAAGGAATGAGGAATGATGGGGTGGAACCGGAGATTATTATCCTCAGTGAAGTATCTCAGGATTGCAAAAATTAATACCACCTGTTTTCACCTACAAGTGGGAGCTAAATGAAGGCTATATATGGTCATAAGATGGTGTAAAGGACATTGGAAGTTAGGAAGGGGGGTTGAGGGTTAAAAATCCACCAGTTGTGTACAATGTACATTACACGTATGCTGGTGACGGGTACACTAAAAGCCCTGACCTCAGCGTGATGCAATTCATTCATTTAACAAAAAAACAGTTGTGCCCCCCATAAATTTTTTGAAATTAATAAAACAAAATGCTTCTAACCAACTCCCAGTTGCTGCTGCCGGCTGTGGACCACGTTCTGTAGCAAGCGCTTGGACTGCAGTGTTTCCTAATCTTCTTGATCATAAAGTTCACCAGGAAGGCTTGCTGAAAATACCTCTTTCTGGGCACAACCTCAAACCCTCTGAGTCAGAATCTCCAGAGAAGGGACTGTGGTACTTTCAGGGGATTGTTAAGAATGGGCAAAAAAATGAGAGACACTGGCAATCTAATTCAGACTTCCAGGCTGTGCTCTCAGATCCCTGCTCGCATCCTGCCCGAATTTTCTACCTAACAAATGGAAACACACTAGTGCTCCCAACAGGACTATTTTTTTTTCTCAATTTTTCCTCCAAAGACTTGTTACCAAATGCTGTGTTTTAACATCTGGAATTATTTTTTACCCTGGTTCTATGCAGTTAGGTATAAGAAAGGACCTCAGAAAGATTTAAATCACAGTTCTAGGCAAAGCTATGTTAATTGCCACCTCCCAGTGGCAATGCTGTTTAATGTTCTTAGTATTTTCAAAAGGCAGATTCTTGGCTCCAGTTGTTCTGCAGCTTGTTGCCCTAATAAACTGGTCCGAGTAAATAATTTTATTTTGAGGAATGACAAAATGCAAGAACAGGGTTAGTAATGGGAGAAATTAATGGAAACAATAACCCCACTCTATCTGGGATACAGGAAAATAGCATTTGTTAAGGTTTTCTATGTATTTTAAAAACTGGTAAATACATATATTTAACATAGTAGCCTAAAATTCTTGGGACCTTTAGAAAGAGCTTACATAATTTTTTCCTTAGCGTTGGAGTCATTATGAGACAACAGAGATATTAATGCCTCCAGGGCTTTTCCCGTGAGTACTAAAAGTGAACTGTAGGCCGGTGCTTCTCAATGGCTTTGTGCCCTAGGAGACATTACTGGTTGTCATACCTGGGGCAGAGGTGGTACCATCAGGTAGTGGGTAGAAGCCAAGGATGCTCCATCCTACGATGTCTGGGACAGCGTCCATGACAAAAGGTTATCCAGCCCCAAATAATACCCAGGTTGAGAGACTCTGATATAGACCCCATACTGTCCACATCCTCAGAGCTCAGTGATTACCAACCTGCTCTCCACCTACATGCAGCTGGCCCAAAGTTACCTAAATGGTAGAACCAATATTTGAGACAATGTTCCTCTACATCCAAAGCTGTATTCTTTTTTTTTTTTACTGTTTGGGATTCATTGAGGGTACAAAGAATAGGTTGTACTGATTACATTTGTTAGGTAAATGTGTCCCTCTTATAATTGGGTCCCACCCCCAGGAGGTGTGGCATACACTGTGACCACTCCCCATCCTCTTCCCCCTCCCCTCTCCCTGCTGCCTCATTCCCTACTCACCCCCTTGTTCTGGCTCCTCTGCTGCCTTCAGATTAGAATTGAATACCCTGGATTCTATGCTTTTTCATCCCAACATGCTGCCTCCTACTGTCCAAACAGTAATCTGCCCATGCTGGTTTCTAGGGGGTGCTGCAAATTGCAAATCCTATTCTTCCTCCCCAAATTCACTGAAAATCTGCTCTCATCTTTTACCATTTTCAAGTTGAGACAGGGAAACAGAGGAAGCACAACATACAAAAGCTTGACTCAGATTGGGATATATATATTTTTTGGCTTTTTTATTTTATTTCGTTGCTTGTTTTTTATTTCTTTGCTTTTTGTTGTTGTTGTTGTTGTTGAGACAGAGTCCCACCCTATGCCCCTGAGCAGAGTGCAGTGGGCGTCATAGCTCAATGCAACCTCAGACTCAGGCTGTGGGCACCCAGCTGCCTCAGGAAACTGCTGGGATTACACGCGCTCACCGTGGCACCCGACTGGGTTTTTCCTTTTTCTTCATGAGTCGGGGTCTCACTGTTGCTCAGGTGAGTCTCGAAATCCTGTGCCCAAGCAATTGTCCCTCTTCAGCCTCCCACAGTGCTGGGATTACAGGCGTGAGCCACCGCGCCCGGCTCAGATTGGGATTTGTATCTATCTTGTTTTAAACAGAGCAGCTGTAAGCACCCTTACAAGAAGCATATTATTTAAACCTAGCAAAACCTCCAAGACTCAACTACAGAGACAGGACTAGAAGTAGGTGGAAAGCAACTAACAATTTCTGACTTGTCCTGCTATCAGATACAGCTCTTAGAGTCTCCACGGTTTGGGCAGCACTTGACATACTTTGACAGTAAAGTGTTAAATATTTAAGAGCATTCAATAATGAACGCATACTTGAAGCATGGGGAAACCAATCAGACACTATGAACTCAACTCAATTATGAAGTCTTGGTAACAAGGAGTGAAAGCACCTACCCCACCCAGGGAGGTCTACAGATCCATCAACAAATAAAAAATACATATAAATATTATTCAAAGGGTGGACTAGATGCAATGCCTCATGTTTAATTTAAAATGCACTTGCATTTCAACCTCAGATGAGCAGTCCTGAAATATCATTAAATGGGAACTTCTGTGGAAAGAAAAACTTGCAACAATCATAATATTAGAATTTTCTTCCCCTAGGGTGTCCATAATCCTAGGACAAATGATTAAATATATCCCTTTTTTATGTGGAAATATCCTGTAGTTACCAGGAACCTCTTACTATAAAGAAAGATAATAAAAAGGAATTTGTTTTAAGGAAGCATTTAGAGTTTCTTGTAACTGTTTCCTTTATGCATGTAGATGGCCATTAATTTTTCTCTATTAAACTTTCAGAAACTGGAATCACATTTTCCACCCAGTAGCCGAGAAGCGTGGGAATGGAGCACCGGAGATGCCCAGGACTTAGGTGACGCTGACTCCAGGACTTAGGCTCGGCTCTGTCTTCCTGTCTCACCTCATTCATCCATAAGCCTGGGCAGGGGGACAGGGGGCTGACATCTGGACAGTGAACAAGGGAGAGAGGAGTGGGGAAAGCACTTAAAAAGAAGAGGGAGTACCAGGTATGCTTTAAGTACTTCACAAGTGTCCAGCTGATCTCGCAAAAGAGAAAAGAATGAAGAGATGTGCACAGCGGAGCTCCAGGTAGAATTTCCCTCCCAAAGACAACTACTTTGAATAAAGAATAGCTGAATGTTAAGGAAAAGGAGAAAAGAATAAGTTTGACCAAAAAAGGGGCATGAGAGATGGGCAAGGCATTTGGAAAGAAAGGAGGAAAGGGTGGGTTGAAGGACCAGGCAGAATGTAAACCTACTGGCATCGTCAGTGTTCAGGTTGGACAGGACATTTGTACCACGACACACTGAAGATTCATTCATTAATGTACTCGTCAGATCTAATGCTGGGGACAGAGGAGGGGTATTTGGTAACTCCTAACAATCCCAGAACTTTAGAAAACAAAGGACTCCTCGCCTCACCCCCAACACAGTGCTCCAAATGGGACAGGAAGGAGTGTCCCAAGATCACTGTTCTGACCACGGTTCATGAAATCACCTGGGAGTCTTTTAAAATAGAAATGTGGGGAGATTCTTCTGTTCTGTGGGTGTGGGCAGGTCTGTGAAGCCTGAGTTTGTTAAAGGTTCTCTAGATACCACTGGGCAGTAAGTACCGTCTGACCTGAAAGGTTAATGGCTAAGAGAGTTTGAAAAATACAGAGAATGTAATACTGAGCATTATCTTCCAGATTTGGGAGGAAATGTGGACAACAAAGCAAACCTTTTTTTTCTTGCTAACTGTATCGATAATTAATTTTTAAAAACAAGACATGTTTTGTGCTGCTTTTTAAAAACATATGTTGTAGCAAGCCTATATTATGATAACTTATCTATTAGCAAAAAGGAAAAATATTTGGCAAATCTCTTAAAAATAACCTCATTTGATATATAACTTCTACATAATATAGAAGTAGTGGCAGCTACAAAGTATGGAGCATTCGCTCCGTGCCAAGCACATCTGTTAACTCATTTAATATACAGAAATACAATGTGACATGTGCTATTATTTTTCTTACTTTACCAAGGAAGAAATCTGGGTGACTATGTGTGCAAAAGTGCTTGTGTGTGTGTGTATGTGCGTGTTGTTTTAATTAAAAAACTAAAAGATATCCTAATTGTCCTTGACTGATGCAGAATTTTTTAGGCTATAATTAATATTCTTATGCTGTGCTGATTAAGACTTTTATCAGTTGTTGGGCTGAATATAAATATTTATACTCCTTTTTTGCTAGCAGGGTATAGTAGCTGAAGATACCTTTGTGGAGAGAGTAAATGATGAATAGCAAACAATGGACAGATTCTTCTAAAGTTTAACATTAATGATTAAACAGCATCATCTGATGACTTACCCAGCAACTCGAACACAATAAAACATAACTAAATCTGTCAATTAGCATTGTCATCTTCTCTCCTGACAGAGCTTAATGGCATCTGCAAAACGCAATTTTCAACCTGGAGCTCTTTGACATTTTCTATTTCCTGCAGTGTTTCTCTCCCACCGCTCCTGTTATGCCTGAGAACAGCAGCGTGCTCTACTCTGCGGTGGCAAATGCATCACCTGCCACACAAAGGAAAGCAATTACTGTGTCCTCCCTAACTCTCAGGGACGACTCTGGTACTGCTTTTCCATTTAAGTGCGTAAACAGCCAACCCAGGACTCGTTTTAAGTGGCTGAACCTTAGCAACAGCAGCTGGCCTCCAGGCTGATGTCACCTGAGGTGCCCATTAAGGGTGTGGAAACCTGCCAGGCAAGAATGCCTTCCAGTGACCAGGATTCCTCCATCCAGGGAGCATGCCCGATTGCCACACACAAAGTGACAAACCGCAGCTGGGAAGATAGTGTATTGACATACCTTTCCTGGTCCCAGGGTTTGAGGACAGTGACCCTGGTGTGGAGGTTGGGCTGGCTGGTTCTAAGATAGGTTTCCAGCTGGGGAGGGTGGCTGCTATTTGCAGAACTGTCAGGATTCACACCTCTGCCTCTCCCAGACAGCTGTATTTAGCTCTGTGTGTGTGTCACACAAGTGTCAACCCCTGTCTAACATCAGCACCTTTGAACAGGCAAGAAAGGAGATTCCAGGCGATCAAGGAAACTCTGCCCTCAGGGAGACTTCTTCACAGGGTCACCCTGGAGCTTTGTACCTAATGAGAACATCTTAACTGTTTCCTAGTTTCAGAGTCAAGTGCTCTGACAAGATGTGCCCAATGTAACATTTTCTCTTGAGTTATTTTTTAGTGTAACTTTGCCTCACTGTGCTAAAGAAATTGCCTTATAAACACTACCAAGCATCTTGTTGTATAAATAAATACAACAAGCCTCCATTAACCAGAATCCAACTATTTGATGTGCCTAATTAACCACAGTCAGGTTGAATAGGCCATTTTTAGAATAAAGAATCAATGTTCAAGGACATACGATCATGTCAGCAAAAGAAGCGAAACAAAGCAAAATTTCAGGACTTTCCCTGGAGTCAGTTGTCTTTAATGGCCCAGTTTTCTCTCTAGCTTTTTACACAGATAATGAGTTTTTAGAATACAGATTCTAAGACGATATTCATACCCAATATACAAAGATATTATTGGCAAGCTCATGTTTCACATATAAATATTTTGAAAAAATTTTCTTCTTTATCTGAAAATTTTTAAAGGATTTAGGGTTAATTATAAAATAGACAGAAATTTATGTTTACCTACATATCTTTAGCCTCTAGGATTCCAGTATAAAAATGTTAAGTGCTACTACCCTGCTGTTCGGTTTGCTTCTGGGGTGGTGGTGGGGGTAGGTGCCATCAGCTGCCCTTCACTTCGCAGATGGGTGACCCAAGGTGGGAGGTTAAATGACTTGCTCAGGGTGAGACAGCCTGTCAATACCCAAAACCAATATAGGGTTAGACATGGGAGCTGGGGGCTGAGCTCTCACGAGTAAATCCATCACTGTAGGGGCGTACCACTTGACACCACCTCTCTGAAAGATTCTATTTGCAGAGAAAATTGTGGTTTCAAAAAATGGAACTTCAATTGACCAACATTGGGACCCCCATGCCAAACCTTTTTTGAAATAATCACAAACCTAAAAATCTGCCCTGTGTTCTCTGTATTTTCCTTTAATATTCCCTGGAAAAATGAACACAAAGCCTCTTCAAATTAAATATTCCCAAAATTAGTTCAGAAAGTGCACTTTCTATTACTCCGACTGGAAGCTTCTGGAGTTTTATAGGCCACTTGTGGTTAATTCTTTTCAGAGTTGCTCTAGGCAAAAAAACAAGGGATGATAATGTTTAGATACTTTTTCCCCTCCCTTTTTTAGATAAATCCTGGAGTTGAAGAGGTCATTAGTCAGCAGATGGTACATTGGAAGAGCAAAGACTATGGAGCCACTGGGGGCTGAGTTTGAAGCCTGGCCCGGGGCCCTGAACACATTAGCAATGAACGCTAATGCTCTCCCTTCCTCCCATGATTAGGAAAAGCCATGGCATTGATGAGCTCAACAAACAGAGTGTGGAAATGAAGTCAGGCAGAAAGACTCAATGGTCATCCATTTCTGCAACTACTATTCATATTAGCCACACTCCGTGACCTTTCCACCCACCACTGGCTTACAAGCAGAGTTGGAAGTATGGTGATCTGGCCTCTTCCCGTTCTCTTTCAGCACCTTCCGTAATCACGTCTGAGTAAGTCCTTAGAGTCAGTCAGATTGCATTGCTGAAGCCCATACTGCCAGGATGTCTTGTTAAAGAAAACTACTCAAACATCTTTGGCCAAACTTTTTATACCATTTTTCTGCTCACCTACATAGCGAGGGATTGCATCTGGTGCTGTGTGGAACTAAAAATGTTTAAGTCATGAGGAAGGTGCCCACTTCAGCAGCAAATGTACTAGAATTGGCATGATACCGGAAAAGATTAACATGGCCCCTGCACAAGGATGACATACAAATTTGTGTTTTGTATAGAAAGGGGGAAAAAAGACATAAGGAAGTACCTTACAGCTTTGCGAGTACATATATAAATCTAGTAGAAAGTACTGTGATAAGGGTTCTAGGTGAGAAGAAACTGCTATGAGAAGAGGCAGGGGAGGAAAGCCATTACCAAAGAGATTTAGCGTTCAAAGTGAGTTGGAAACTGGAGCCACTCTGCTCGGATTCAAAGTGTGAATCCGGTGGGATACAGCTTAGTAGTAGAGCATTTGCAAAGCATGGCTTTTCAACTTACTGGTTGGTTGACTTGGGCAAGTCCCTTAGCCACTTTGTGCCTCAGTTTCCTCATATGTAAAATGGGATTAATAGTGATTGCTACTTCATGGGGCTTTTAAGAGGATTATGCGAATTAGTACATACAAAACTACGTCCCTTGAAAACTAAATTGATACGGTAGTGCCCATAGTGGTGGCGCTTAGAAGTATGCCCCAGTAGGGGATATGCCCTATGTCAGTGCCAGCTTGGGCACTTTATGTTCATAATCTTATTTGACTGACTCTTCCCAAAAAATAGATGCTATTATCTCCATTCTAAACGAATGATCATGGGAGTCGAATACTTTGTCTGGCATCCCATAGGTGGCTAGAGGCAAAGTGAAGATTCAAGCCTACGACTATCCAGCTCCCAAGTTCGTGCTCTTCTATCCTTTTGCACTATCTTTTACTATTTCTCAATATTTTCACATAAAAAGAATTTCCTTGTAGTGAGTGCAAGTAGACTGGGCTTTGTTATTAAGCTGTTCTTCAGCCATACCTCTCCCTTCATGAGGGCTGCTCCCCACCTTAAAGGCAGCTAACAGCCCACTCAGAGCACCAGAGGCTTTGCCAGAAATAATTCACAAACTTCTAACTTAGGGTGCTCTTCACCCTACTGCAGTACAGAAAACAGTTTACTGATGTTAGACTGTTCATCTCGATAAGAGGGATCAGCTCAGCTCCTTTAAACAAACCACCTGGCTGAGCTTGGTCTGCTATGAATGGAGGAGGACAGAAAGCTAAGCACATGGCCATTTGCTTGAAGTCACTCACCACTTTCTTTAATAATGGTATACATTTGCTGAGTGCTAATGGTGTGGTGGTCATGAAGCTAAGTGTTTTACGTAAAGCATCTTCCTGAAGTTTCATATGGTCCAGTGGTGTAAGCACAGTTGTCGTCCCAAGTTTATAGGTGCCCAGATGTAGGCACAGAGAAGTAATTTGCCTTTCACGGTATCTGCGGAATGTCTTAGTGGTGTTGGGTTATAAATGTAGGCAATCTTCTCTGAGCTATAATCACTGTTGTAGTATCTTCCTCTTCTCATTCTTAATCAAAGCAAGAAACTTTACTTGAAACAAGCAAATGGCTATTCTTGACAACAGAAATATAAGCCAAATCCTGATTTTTAGATTGCTAGTAAATTCTTCCTCTTTGGCCATTAATTGGGCACTCTAGCTGGGATGAGTATTCTTTTTGCCTTCCTTGAAGGGAAATGAAGGCTGTAGATCTTATCATCCATGTATAGAGAGAGCTAGAAATCAGTTTGAGGGGTGGGGGGTGGTCACCAGAAGAAGAGCAGTTAGACAAAGCCCCTTAATCCTGTATTTATTTTACCTGTACCATAAATCTCCTTTATTTTAAATTTATCACTTGCTCTATACAAAGTGTATAGACTAAGCAACCACAAAAATGTTAAATAAAAATTTTAGCCAAATGATATATTGATTGTGCAAACATATCTTTACTTTTGCATATTTTATGTTGTCATTAAAAGACTCATTAAAAGCTGAGTTTAAATAATTATTCACTCCTCACATTACTATTATAATCAATTGCCTATTATGGAAATTATTGCCATCTTTAAGAATTATTTTGCTAAGTGAAGTAATTAGAGCTGAAATTTTATTTTCTATCTCAGTTCCAAAAATTGATTTTATATGCTAATTAGAGTATGAAAATTGGGATATAAATTTTATAAGCAAAATGAATGTCTAGTCAGGCATTCTGTTGGACACTTTATATAGTATTTGTTGTTTTTCAAAACATTTTGCTCTTGAGAACACACTGTTGATTATTATATCTGTCAGAACTGAGGTAGGTAAAGTTTCTCCATTTTATAGAGTCTACTCTAAAGGATCGGATAGTCCAAGAATGAAGAGGCACAGGCCTTCAATCAGAACAGAGGGTTGGAAAATCACACCTTTTGTCCACTAAAATACCCATTATTTCTTAGACCTCCAAGAGAAAAATCAGAGAACAGATAGGTACCATTTACCAAATGCCTTGAGTATGACTGGTATTAAATTCAGTAACACACATGCTTTCTCTATTCTTTATAGTTATCTGGCTAGGCGATTACTGTTATTCTTACAAGGAAACAGAATCAGATTAGAAATTTAATTTGTGTTCTTTCAAACACTCAGTTAGTGGCTGAGTTGGGAATCAAACCCAGTCTTCTGGTTCAAAAGAAAATGCTTTTTTCTTTCCTTTAACTTGGCCAAGTGTAAAGAGCTTAAGTGTATATATTTAACACCAGGGTCAAGCTTGATGATGATTTTGCCCTTTGGCACAGATGTCTTGGTAATGTTTCAAATGCAAGTGAATGTCCTCATCTGGTTTTTACACTACAGTAAATTATAGAGGAAAATGCGTAAAACCACAGGTTGAGGATGTGTTAGAAGCACAAACACAAAATCATATTTTCACATACATTATTGGAGTTAGTGAGGCGAAGTAAAGGAGAAAACCAAATCAGGTAAAACAAGATGGTAGCTCAGCTCATGATAACCTGGGAGATTTTGAGTGAGTTCTCCATCATTTAGGCTCTGAAATATCTCATTTATAAAAGGAAGACTTACGCTTTTCAGGTAACAGCCTCTCTTTTGCTATAGGACTGGGAGCTGATGAAGTTGATTCCATCTCTGAAGGTGACAGGTGGAGGCTTCTGTTAGGAAAGGGTGCCTCCCTATGGGGTCTCTCTGCTCCAGGAACAGAAAGGGCACTCATTTAGCACTGCCACCCTGATTTGTCCCTTGATCCTAGGTGTCTATTAGAGAGACACAAGTGACATTTTTATAATAGACACCGACAAATAAAATTGTCAGATCATGAAGAGCTTCTTTAGATGGATATAGTTCCTGTGGCTGCAGCAGGAAGTCATTCTGCTATTCCAGTGTGCCTTCTGTTCCCCACATCGTCTCGATTTGAACATCATAAAGGATGCAACTTACAAATATGTCAACAGAATGGACAGTTATTTTCCACATATTTTATGCATTCCACAATCAGCATACCTAGGTTTTAAACTGAGTGCTATCATTATGTAGCTAGTCATTATCTAAACTTCCCTGGCCTTGGAATCCTCATTGACTTGAGATTTCTCATATTCTTGAGGCTCCAAATTCAGAACAGCTTGGTTTAAGATGCAAGTTTATGGAAGAAATACAGTAGAACTTCCATAGCTGACCACCTCCTTACAATGTCCACCTCAAGTTAACCTAATTTTCATAGACCAGACATGTACCACATGTAGTATCAACACCAAGGCCTAGTTCCTTATGTTGACCATCTCTGTATGTTCTCCAGTTTGTTACAATCCCTTGGGTGGTCAACTTACAGAGGTTCTACTGTAATTAGTAAATATTTTGGATTAATGACCTGCTAAATGTCTGTGTTATAGAAACAAGTTCTAATCAGAATGATGTAGAAAGAATTTTCCTCATTGTTATGGGCTAAACTGTATGCTTCCCAAATTCATAACAACCCTTAGTACCTCAGAATGGGGCTATATTTGGAGATAGGATCTTTAAAGAGGTAACTACATTAAAATGGGGTCTTTGGGGGGCCCTAAACTGGGGTTCTTATATGTAGTAGAAGAGGAGATTAGGACACTAACAAAGAGAGACACCAGATGTGAACGCGGAGATACCGTGTCAACACACAATGAGAAGGCGGCCCTCGCATGCCAAGGATAGAGGTCTTAGAAGAAGCCAACCCTGCCTACACCTTGATCTCAAACTTCCAGCCTTCATAATCATGAGAAAATAAATCGCTGTTCTTTAAGCCACTCAATATGTAGTACTTCATTAAAGCAGCCCTAGCAAACTAACACACCCATTATACGATACTCAGCCTCCTTGGATAGGATGGACTATTCGTATGATGAATTTTACGCTGTAGCAAAGAATTCATATACTTAAACAATCTTACTTCCAAAGTCATCAACTTATTCTTTAGACTGTAAATAAACATAATATATGCTACACTCAGATGTTTAAACATTTTATTTCAAGTATATACGTTTGAAACAAATTTTCAAGAAATCTAAATTTTAATATTAGCAAGTAATAGCAAAGATTCTTAAAATATGTATGGATGTTACTTAATGAAAAACTGAATTATAACATAGAGGTTTACTGAATTTTTTATTTAAATCAGAGCTCTAAATTTAACAATTCATTTAAGAAAAGATATAGCAATTTACTATCACAGGCACTTGGTTTTTTAAGGCTACAAAGTAGTAGAGTGAAATTCTATTCAGAGTAATAGTAACATGCTATTTTCTAAGGCTGCCAATAAATGTTCACAGATGTGAGGATCCTATAAAAACATAAAAGTTCTATAAATGAGAATGAAATTCTACTAGGAAAAAAATGTACATACGTGATTCTCTCATTGAGTTCTACTTCATTAGTGATAAAGTATCTAAGCACTCAGAACCTGAAGTCTTGACTCATATACCAGCAATGTGAATTACGCACCTCCTTCTAATAGAGCAGAATCCCACATTCTGAGAGACTAAATCCTATTGCACTATCCTTGATCAATTCTTTCTATTCTTAGCAGCATCCCAGCAAAGGTAATATAACGAGTATCACACTCTTTGGTATATAAGAAAAATTAGGCACAGCTGATTTGTTAAGGTATAAGGCCTGTTACCTGGTGCCATCAAGATTAGATCCCAAATATTCCCTGTTTTAATCCAAAAAGCTTCATTCACTCTTTTCAAAAAAATGTACTATGACATATATGCTTTCTTTAAAACACATGGCCACTTTCCCATTTCTATGTGATCCTGCTGTTGTTACATACAGGGGGAAAAAAAGTAATTTCAATAGAATCCATGGAATCCAAAGTCTTGAGAATTTAACTCGTGCCTTATTTCCCTCTCCTCCTTTATGTTCCATCAGCAACCGAGAGAAAACATAAGTTGTGTCCATTTTTAGAAATGGATCTGCTGGAAGAAAGAATCTCCTAGAAATAATGAGAAATTTACAGAACTTCTCCTTTGATCTTTATTATTTTTTTATCATTAAATCATAGCTGTGTACATTAATGTGATCATGGGGCATCATACACAGGTTTTATAGACCATCTGACATATTTTCATCACACTGGTTAACACAGCCTTCCTGGCATTTTCTTAGTTATTGTGTTAAGACATTTACATTCTACATTTACTAAGTTTCACATGTACCTCTGTAAGATGCACTGCAGGTGTAATCCCACCAATCACCCTCCCTCTGCCCATCGTCCCTCCACCCTCCTCTCTCTCTCCCTCTTCCCCATATTCTTAGGTTATAACTGGGTTATAGCTTTCATATGAAAGCCATAAATTAGTTTCATAGTAGGGCTGAGTATACTGGATACTTTTTCTTCCATTCTTGAGATACTTTACTATGAAGAATATGTTCCAGCTCCATCCATGTAAACATGAAAGAGTTAAAGTCTCCATCTTTCTTTAAGGCTGCATAATATTCCATGGTGTACATATACCACAATTTATTAATACATTCGTGGATTGATGCACTTGGGCTTTTTCGATGACTTAGCAATTATGAATTGGGCTGCAATAAACATTATGGTACAAATATCTTTGTTATAATGTTATTTTTGGTCTTCTGGGTAAATACACTACTGGGACCTGATCAAACTAAAAAGCTTCTGCACAGCCAAGAACACAGTTAAGTAAAGCAAGCAGACAGCCCTCAGTATGGGAGAAGATATTTGCAGGTTATGTCTCCGACGACAAAGGTTTAATAACCAGAATCCACAGAGAACTCAAACGCATAAGCAAGAAAAGAACAAGCGATCCCATCGCAGGCTGGGCAAGGAACTTGAAGAGAAACTTCTCTGAAGAAGACAGGCTCACAGTCTACAGACATATGAAAAAATGTTCATCATCCTTAATCATCAGAGAAATGCAAATCAAAACTACTTTGAGATATCATCTAACTCCAGTAAGATTAGCCCATATCACAAAATCCCAAGACCAGAGATGTTGGTGTGGATGTGGAGAAAAGGGAACACTTCTACACTGCTGGTGGGGATGCAAATTAATACATTCATTTTGGGAAGATGTTTGGAGAACACTTAAGAAATAAAAATAGATCTGCCATTCAATCCTATAATTACTTTGATCTTTAAAAAGAACACAAGACTAAGTCATTGGAAAAAGCAAAAAAAAAAAAAAAAAAAAGCTCTATGAAACAGGTCCCCTGAGTTGCAAATCCATGCCCTTGTGCTATTTTTAATAAAGCGTATAAATAGTGGGTTGCTCTGGTCTTTGAAGGCCTAAAGTTTAGAACAAGGAGGAAAGAATTCTATGACCTTTGACATTTGAGAATCTTTATGTGTGTGAAGGGGAGCTAATTGAACAAGTGGGCTGAGCTGCCAGGAACAGAGATGGAGTAGTCATATTTTAAACCAAGCATCGTAATATGCTCAATGGCAACCATTAATTTATTTCTACCAAGACAGATGGCCTTCTCCTTGATACCAAAGGGGGGAAATAATTAAGAAAATCTGGAGCCAGAGTGAAAAAGATAGCCTATCTTTTGACAAGTGGTGATTCTTCAGTTTGCAATTAACAACTGATAAAGTGCTAGGGCATGTTAACTTTGAGGAAGAATAGCTAGTCATTTAAAATACTAATGTCACTTTCTTTTTAAACTGCTTTTCACTGAGATTTGCCCTTTTTGTCCCCTCCTGTAATAAATAGGCCATACATTTTATAAGAAACGATTTAAAAGAATGTCAGCATATACCAGCTACAATTCTAGAAATCTATGTGTGTCTTTGATTTTAAATATGTGGTTTCAGAAGCAAATCCAGAGGACGCAGCTGACAATCACATGGGATTTTTAGCTGCCTGGCGTTAAACCACCCTCGCTCCTGCGTTCCATACATATTCTCTTCACTGAAATTCCCAAAATACACGTTCCATGGCTAGCAAATTACTATGTTTTAAAATGATACCAGCTACCATACATATGAAAGATGGGTAGCTTTTAACAGAGCAACAGGGAAGCATTTGAGAATTACATCAGACCACAGCAATTGCAAGTTACTCACAACTACCTGGAGTTGAATAGCACCTTTTTTTGTAACTTGGAGGTAAATGCCTTTTTGTTTAAATTAAGGATAGTAATTACTAGTCATCACTTTAGTAATGAAAAGCCGCTCTTGGTCTTTTCATCTTGAAGAAGGTTCAAAAAACTAACCAGTACGATGTAGGCACTCCAAATTGTATATGAAATCAGTACATTGTACCCCATAAATGCATTAATGTATATGTGATCTACTTCTTAATGATTTAATAATAATAAAAAAACCTAAAGAACTAATTCCTATCAGAGGTCCTTTTCTCTGGCCAAACTAAATTTTACCAGAAGAACTCATGGTGTTGAAAACATTGGAAGTCTTAGCCTTCTTAATTTCTTCCCCTCACTTCATTCCACCAATATTTATGAAGACTTGACTATGCCTTACATTGGTCGGGTCCTCTGTAATTGTCAATGTTCAATTATTCTGACTTATGAAAATGGCCTTGATAGCCCTTGACAAAGTATAGGGAAAGTGAAGACAAGTGAGATACAAAACCTGCCTCCAAAGATCTGATTTAGGTGGTAAGCCAAGAAAAAGATAATGAAGACCCCATATTGATAGACCTTAATAAACATAATTTGAGTGGCGTAAAGTTAATAAAGGCAGTATGAGTTCAGAGAAGGCAAAAATCCCTACTACAAGAGTAGACAGGGATTTCTCTGGGGATGGAGGGATTAATCTGTGCAGGGATTAGTCTTAAAAGCATAACTGTGAAGAGAGAAGGCATTGTAGCGCCAAAGCTTTGCCTTTCTCCTGCCTTACTACACCTCTGTTTTCTTCTGTATCTCAGCAGCCAGCTCAGATCTTCAGAGGGACTATTATTTCCAGACTTCCCAAGGAACACTGCTAAACTGGTTTCACTTAGATACTAACCTATGCCGCTTGATTCATACAAACCACAGTAGTTGTTCACAGGTCTTTCCAATCAGATTTATAATATTTATCTTTGGCCTTTTTTTAACCATTCCATTAACCCTCATTTGCCAGTGAATAAAATTACTAAGACCAGTGGATCAAACATACTCTTTGTTATCTCCTACTACCACATTTTTTTAAATGGAAAAAACACACACAGACACACACACACATATATAAATAAATATATACACACACACATATATATATAAATATATAAAATGTGAGAATATAACAACATAGGAAATGACCAATTAGGTCACACCCAACACCTATCTTTGACTTGTCACTGTGGTAGTGAGGAGTAGTTCTCACTTTCAGACAGTGCTTCCACGGGGTAACTAGAGTGGACTCTCTTTCTTAAAGGAATATAGCAGATGCTCCCATGGGAAAATAAACCTGTAATTTGAAGGAAGACCTTCAGGAGATACTGATGTCTTATTTGCTCTATCCTCACGTATACACCGTTAAAAATTATTCCTCTACTGCACGTGTTTCTTCTTGATACCAAGCTCAGTGAGTACCAAGATAACTTGTCTTAATGACCTATTATCAATCTGTCAACTGAGAACGTATCTGAATAATTTTATCTACTTCATATTTCATAATACTGGTGGTTTGAATGTCCTTTGAAACTTACCAACTATAAAAGAAAGTAGCCCAGCACCCACCATCCTTACCACCCTAGGTTATCCATCTCCTTACCTGTGAGCTCTTTCACACTGTGAGCTCCTTGAGGCCAAAAACTATGTTTTTTGTTTTTGCATTTCCAGCACCTGGGACAGAACCTGGAATTTAAGATTATGTAAAACCCACTAAAATTGTCATTTTTGCTGCTCAAATATGGTCACATATCAGCCATTTCATAAGATTCAATGTAGTATTTATACATCATGATTGATGAATAGAAGAATAAAAAATGATCTAAACATTCTGTAGGTCTTCAGGGAAAAGAAATGGGGGAGGGAAAGAAACTAGCATTTACTGAGATTTTAATGCAGCAGATCTGAAGTAGAACCCCGGAATCTGCATTTTAACTAGTGTCACAGATGACCTTTCACAGGTGATCCACAGACCGTGGTGTGACAGATGATGCCCTTAGGGACACAAAGGAAGTAGGATTCACTTCTGGTGAGTTCGGAGGAGACCAGAGACAAGGTCCCCTCCCAACTCTTCCTTTCCATGCAAATCATCTTCATCCCACCCAGACGAAGCTCTGTGAGCCAGACCAGAGAGCCCTGGACAGTTTAGGTGGCTTCCTTATCAGGCCTTATACTATTATGCTTTTTTCCAAAGGATTTTTATTCTTTGAAAAGTCCCTAGCAGCTGTGTGCCTATCACTCATCTGCGCGTGTATGTTCAAGGTGGCATCACTTAGCTCCTGCATTCCCCAGGGTGCCTCTTTTAGGAAAAGGGTTCTCTAATGTGCTCGGAGAGAAAAGAACCCAGAGGTCACTGTGTTCTTTGTTCAGATGACCACAAGTCTGAAAACACAGGGGACTTCTTGACAGATTTCACAGCCCTGTGATTAATTAGCACTCACACTTGACAGGCCAGGCGGAGGTTACCAGAGCGGTTCCCACAGGATGGCGCCCCCTGTCTTCACGTCAGAGCACAACATGATTTCCATGACTCAGTGGGAAGAAGTGTGTGGAGAGGGCTGCAACTGCTCCAGATCTAAGCTCTCTTGGTTCCATCTTCTGAAGTATGCTAAATGTGAAGGCTCATTCATTGAAAATCAGAGACAAATCCTCCGAGACAAGGCATCACAGACTGGGCACGCTGATGGGCATGCTGTGTTAATGACTGAGCTCATTACAGTTTGCATAGTGCACCCAGGAGGCACAGCTCATATGGGACAGCACATTAGACCTATCTCGTTATGTCACCGAATATATCATACAATGTGACCTAGTGTCAGCACACTGTTCACTGTATATATTTGCTCAGGTGCCTGACTGAATAGCTACCTTAAAGGATACCAAACAATATTGATATGTTTCATGTAGACATATATGTGAAAGTAAGAAAAATTTTCACAACAAAAAAAAGACAGATACAGGGCGGCGCCTGTGGCTCAGTCGGTAAGGCGCCGGCCCCATATACCGAGGGTGGTGGGTTCAAACCCAGCCCCGGCCAAACTGCAACCAAAAAATAGCCGGGCGCTGTGGCGGGCGCCTGTAGTCCCAGCTACTCGGGAGGCTGAGGCAAGAGAATCGCTTAAGCCCAGGAGTTGGAGGTTGCTGTGAGCTGTGTGAGGCCACGGCACTCTACCGAGGGCCATAAAGTGAGACTCTGTCTCTACAAAAAAAAAAAAAAAAAGACAGATACATTAAACCTGCAAATGGAAACAAATGTTTTCTGTGTAGGTTTAAAAAAAGAGAAAGAAAAGAACCTCGGCTCAGAGCACAGGAGTACTGCAGAGGCCAACAGTGTAAGGCAAATGTAAGGGGGGAGAAATAAGAGATTCCACTCTTTGAAGAATTGTATTTCTAACAAAAATCTGACTTTCATCCATCCATCTCTGCATCCATTCATCCATCCAACCACTGAATAAATGTCGGTTGAATGCCGAGTATGTACAGATCATAAATGCCAAGTATGTACAGATCATAGACAGGATGTAATAGTATGTAAAAGACATGCTAAGACCCTGCACCCAGGGAGTTTGCATTCTACTGTGGGAAGCAGAATGAAGCACACAAGGATAGCATCTGACTTCATGTAGTCACAGCAGTGATATAAATGTTGAACAACGAGCTTGTGAGTAGGCAGGGCTTGACTTGTTGCATTTCCCATAATGTAAATACACCCACTCTGGACAATTTTGTACCAACAGTGTGACGTCACTGGATGATCATTGGAAACAGACAAAAAGGTACAATTAGCTTACTCCTGGATATGCTATCAAAAAGCAAAGTGGGGCAAGGGACCAGAGACTTTTAGGCAGGTGTCGAGTAGTTCTTTGACTAGTGACATTTGAGGAGAGACTTGCATGAAGAGAAAAGAAGTATTAAAAATATGAGGGAGAGAGTTAGGGGGAGATGGGACGGCAGTGAAAAGTTTTGAGGGGGGCAATGAAATGACCTGATTCATATTTGTAAAGACTCAGTCTAGCTGCCATGCAGAGGAAACTCTGAACTGCAGCAGAGGTGCTGCTTGCAGGGGTGCAAACAGGATGAGCAAGCAGTGGGCGTTTTGCAGCAATCTAGACAAGAGGTGCGACTGGTTTGGAGAGGAGTGGTAGAGTGAAAGTGATGAGAAATGCTCTGCTTTGGAATGTATGTGGTAGGTAGACCCACCAGAAGTCACTGATGGATCAGATGCGAGAGGATAACAAGGAGTTAAAGACAACCTCAAGAACGACACTTAGGTTTTGGTAACACAGCACACTATTCAGCTACGAAGGGGAAGACCAAGAAAAAACGGTAGAGAGAGGAAACCAAGAACTGTGTTTGGATCACTGGGCGTAGGGACGTGGAGTCGGCAGCAGGATATCCAGCTGGCGACAGCTCCGGGAGAAGTCACAGATAAACACAGAAATTTGGAAGTCAGCCACAACTTTAATGATTTTAGTGACTGTGACACTGAGCACTGTTGGAAAACCAATGACTCAGAGAATAAGGACAGAGATTGAGAGAATAAGGAGGCCCTGAGGAGGAGGCAGCCTTTTACAGGAAGATGTGTAAAGTGTAGGAAAATAATCTCTCCCATTAAACTCTCCATGTTCCTAAAGCTACCACTATTGAGACACTCCATTTCCAGAGTGGTCCTGTTAAAATCCATATTTATTTTTTTGAGACAGAGCTTCACTCTGTTTCCCTGGCTAGAGTGTCAGGCCATCATAGCTCACAGCAACCTTGAGCAATCCTCTTGCCTCGGCCTCCCACGCAGCAGGGACTACAGGGACATACAGCCTGCCAGCTGCACCACTATACCTGACTAGTTTTCCTATTTTTGTAGAGACAGGGTTCTGCTCTTGCTCAGGCTGGTCTCAAACTCCTGAGCTCAAGTGATCTGCCTGCCTCAGCCTCCCAGACTGCTAGGCCTATAGATGTGAGCCACATGCTCGGCCTAAAATCTGTATCAATACCTATTAACAAACTAATAGAAACTTCCTACTGCCAATTTGAGAACTGGATGTTTTGATGTTCAGAATATAGAGCAGTGGTTCTCAGCCCAAGCTACATGGTACAATCACCAAGAAGTGTTGAAAAATATTGACATTGGATCCCACCCCCAGTGACTGTAGTTAATTGTTGTGTGGTGGTATGAGGTATGGATTTTTTTACAAAGTTAAACAGGACAAGGGATAGGAAAGGCAATGATAGAAACAAGGAACTGGAGGCACCGATAATGTTGAGGATACTGGCAAAGTCATCTGGTAGGCGAGGACGTGGTGACCTACACATGGGATGATTCCCCTGTGATTTGTAGGGTGCTTCAAGGTGTGATGCAGGAGTTGAAAGGAAGTAGAGCAAAGGATCATGGGGGATAAAGAAGTGAAGCAAGCAAAGGCCAGGGTGCTGGGAAATCCTTGGGCAGTCTGGGGTGTGAGGGAGAATGGCAGGAGCAGAGGTGGAAGTCAATTGCACCAAAGAGCCAAGGAGTCGTGGTCTTCCACGACTGAGGAGACAAGAGGAAGAAGGAGGAAGTGTTTATTCATAAGCACTGGCCTGGAATCTCCCAGCCAATCACTGAGGGACTTCTTAGGCCTACAGAACATAGCCCAAATCCAAGAATTTCCTGTCACTTATCCTTCAACAGCCCCAACCCACTTTCCCCTCTCACCTATCCATGGAGAAGGCAGCATGGCCCAAGTTTAGCAGTGGGGAACACGGGACAGTGACGACCCCAAATCCAACCATGGACTTCCAGGAATACAGGAAGTGGGTAGAACGTTTCTATCTGAAAGGACTGCAGGGGGATGCAAAATTCTCAGAATGTAGCCTGTGTTCATTTAGGGAAGGCTACTCAGTGGTATATCCTGAGAGGAGGTGAGATTGATGAGGACAGACTGGGAGTCCAAAAGGATTGTCAGAGGGTGATAAGAGATGAGAAACCAGGCCACATACTAGTTTTCAGAGATGTGTGAGATTAAAAGATGTAGGTATTAATGGATTTCCAGTGATGTTAAATTTCTAGTGTTAGCTAAAGCAAAACATGTTAGAGAAGATGTGATTAGTCTCATAGCCTTTCAGAGAAGAGTTCTAGGGTGAAGGTCTGAAATACTCAATTTAGCCATATCACGGTTGGCAGAGTGCTGTGCCCTGATGGAGCAAGGTGGCCCACTCAAGCAGCACTGGGTGACATGGCCCTCAGACTGGCCTACTGCTTCACAAAACACAAAGATGAGAACTTGTAAATGAGAGTACGTTACCAAGCTCCATCCCACTGACAGCAGTGCGACAGACGGGCCACTGCCCAGTAGAATGAGACTCATCCTCTTGGGTATTACCGAGAAACAAATATGGCTAATAACACTCAGCTACAGCTTTCTCATCAGAAATCTCATCATTTTAATAAATGCACGATTGATGAATTTATATGAGCTCTGAAAAGTACAATCTGTTTTCTTGGGCTCATTGAGGACTGCGTGTTGTAGTAGCCTAAATACTGCTGCAGGCCCTGCCCTGAAATTACCAGGTTTTTTGAACCAAAGGTTGATTGTGAAATAAGTAAATAATTTTACTCCTTGACTTACGAAATCACATATGTTAAAAGCTTTACAAAACCATATACACAGAGAAAAGGCTAGAAGGAAATACTCCCAAGTGTAGTCTCGTGGATTATAAAAGTTTTTCTCCTCCTTTTTGACACTTCCCCTAGATTTCTACTATGAGGTCATATTCCTTTCAAAACTGGAGCAAAGGAGATGTTAGTTATAAAGGACACATGTCCTATAGTAGTATCCAGAATGAGGCCTGGACCGTCCTAACCTCTCTCTGAGGTTGGGTCCGCCTGCTGCCTGCTCTTCCCGCTTTAACGTGGCGTCACCCCTGACACTGCACCTGTGTCAGGCCCCGCTGTGGGAATGTACCGGTTCTCAGCAAACATCTTATTCTAAGAATTGCTTCCTTGGCCACAAGGCTAGGCCTATGGTAAACACATGTCACAGGACAGCTCTGCCCTCTGAGCACAGCAATTGAACCACGAGAGGTTCCCTCTTTTGGGAATTGGAATTGGTGGATTTAAAATATTTGTTCGAACCAAATTAGTAACCTTGAGTTGTGTGGCAGCAACCTTCTGGGATGGGGCAAGAGACACGGTCTAGAAGAAGGAGAAAAGATGAAATGTAGCAGGCAGAGAGCAAAGGGACATGGATCAGGGATGGCACGCCACCCACAAGCAGCCCCTTTTCAAACTTCCTAGAGACGGGCAATCATCCCAGTAGGCTGAAACCACTTGCTTTGTGTCTGCTGTGCTGAGTTGGTTGTTTTTTATTTCAAAACAGAAGGATTGGACCAGAAAACTTCTTCCATTTCCTATCCATACTCACCCTATTTCCCTTACAGAATTAAAAATTCAGTAATGAAGTCAAAACTATTCAAGTTTCAAACAAGTGACTTTGAAAATATAACCAGTTAGTAAAAAGGAAGCTATTCAATACGACATGTGTATATGCATAGTTTTATTTAGGGAATATTGTTTAGAAATCATTCCAATATTATAATATCTATCCATTTATTTTATTCTCCTATCTTGTGTGACAAACACACACAAAAAAACTGCAATTTATTTTTTGGGTAACAATTTTTGAGAGTAGTTCTTGGTAACCATGAAGAACAAAGTTATAAGTAATCCTGTGCCAATATTATCACTTCTCTGTATCTTCAAAGGGCTCACCTCTATCACTTCAGCCACCATTAACCCACAGACTGTACTGCAATTTATACGCTATTGATCATGAGAAATATGGGCTCAGACTGGCTCAAAGCACGGGCACCTCTTTTTCTCCTGACTCTTGCCATCCTCATGCTATGAAAAACAATGCAGTCAACATTTTCCTGCTGATGGTTAATAAATGAAGGACAATCCAATATCTAGCCAGGGTGATTCGTCTTTCTAGGACTGCAACCTGCTGCCCAGTTAGGAAGGATTTCCAAGAAATAAGAAGATGCATAACAAAGAAGAACTAAAGTTTCTAAATTTCCCAAAGACACGAAGCAAATAAGGAAGAATAAGCAAATACCAACAGATGTCTTCATATGGGTCTTCCAACACAGGTGTCTTATCTCTTATGCCAAGTAATACCACGTGTAGAATATGCTGTTCCAGAAATAACTCTCAAGCACATTTTTCCCCCAAAGCAGTCTATTTTAAACACACATCCTTCATTACATCTCACTCCTTAATAATCTAAAAATGCTGTGTCAACCTTTTTCTTTTCACTGCTTCTTTCTCTACTCACAAAAAAGGGGGGGGATATTTTAATTACTTGTATGTGGTCAATTCAAACCCTCTATTCCCTAATTCAGTGGCTTTTGGTTTGGAGAAGACATCGTCTCGTTTCCCTGGAGAGAAGCGAAGAGAGAAAGCGAGATGGCTGAGTTAGCTTTTCCTAGCCCCACCTTGGGCTGTCCTAGGAAGAGGAGGGTTTGCAGGTAACAGCAGGGAAAAACTGCACGTGGGCAGAAGCCGCTGCAGCCCTTGTGCCTTCCCCTGTTCCACGTGGCAGGTGCCTGGTGCACCCTTGGCCTCCCCTCCTCCCAGCTTCCTGGCCGTGTCCTGCATTCCTGAATGGTTGGGGCCTACCTACACGGATTTCTAGATTTCTACACCTGTCCCCTTCTTGCTCTTGAGCCTGTGATGCCGCCTCCTTTCAGTCCCCAAGGCGGGAAGCAGGATGCACAGTGCTTCTTCTCCACGAGGGACCTTTGCACCTGTCGTTCCCTGTGCCTGGCACACTCCCCTTCTTCCTGCTCTCCGTCTGGGTAGCTCCCACATATCTTCACGCAGGGAAATCATCACTCCTTTGCAGACTAGGTCACATCCCTCTAGTAAATGCCCTCTCACACCCTGGGCTACCTCTTTAAACTGTTCATCAAGGTTGTAATTGTGCATCTGTACATACAAATAATGAACAAGCTGTTATGGGGTAGGGGCATATTTGTGTTTGGACAACATCAGATTCCCAGAACCAGCATGTAGCCTACTACACAGTAGACGGTTACTTCATAGTTATTGACTGAATGGGTAAAACCTCAGCTGACTGGCTCATACATGACAAAACGGTGGTTAATAGCTTCAAGAAAGAAAGAAAAAGTGAAAATCACTGGCAGTATCTCCTCCCTAGACCAGGACCCCTGTGGCTCACTAAACAATTAAAAATTTGCCTATGGAGTGAGACAGACCCACATGTGAAACTGAGGAACATTATGCTAGTAATTTACCTTGTTTGAGCCTTCAATTTTTCATCTGTAAACAGTAGTGGGAGAAGTAATAGTGGGAATAATAATAATGAAGTCCTCTGTCGTATAAATAAATGTCTGGTAAGGGGTGAATGAGAAAATGTGTAGTGCTTAACATGCCGGCCTCAGTAGCTAAGTAGCTCTTCTACCCTCTGACTAAAGGTGTTTCAAAGTGGTCACCCATCCTCCCTATGTCTAAGGCGATTTCCTTGTTTCACAAAAAAAAAAAAAAAAAAAATATATAGGGTCTGTCTTCTTTGAGCCTGAACTCATTTTCCTCTGGGATCTTGCCTTCTCTGTCAGTTGTACAATTGGGAGAAGGTCAGACCCCTGTCTCGTGAGTCCCAGTGAGCTGATGGTGGAAGGGCGGAAAGTTCTAAGTTGGAAGAGTTCTAGGGTGGAAAGGACAGGACCAGAAACTCATCTGAATGATTAGTCATCCCACATAACAACTCTTTGGAACTGGACTTCATTTACCCTTGGACCCCAGACAAAAGCAGGAGATTTCCTACCCCATACATTAACTCATCTGCCCTGCAGACAGGGAGAAGGATGGGTGGCGAAGAAATTGTCCACAGTTAATCGTCTCTCCCTGGCTATCTTAGTCCCGCAAACTTAACTTGCCTTTCTGGAATAAGCCCTATTTTAGTAGAGTGTGTTCTTTTCGCACATGAACACTCTTGATTTGCTAATGTTTTATCGAGGTGTATTCATAAGCATAATATTCAGTAGCTTTTCATTGTGCGCTGTTTATCAAGTTTTTGTATTAGGGTTAAATAAATTTTATTAAATACACTGAAAAACAACACAGGGTAGGGTGAGAAAGCTCCTCACCTGCCCTGGGTTTTCCCCCACATCAGACCCACCACACCGTCCTCTTCCTCCTGCAATCACCCACACCGACCTGGGTGGCGTCCCCCTCTCCCGCCTCCCTCATGCCCACCCTGCGCCCCTCAGGAAAGCTTGTCTGCTTTATTAGTGGCCACCTCCACCTCCCTGCCCCTTCCCAGTAGCCTCAACAGAGCTGCCACAATGCCGCTGTTAAAAAGCAAGCTGCACCATGCCAGCCTCCTCCGCAGGCCCCTGCCAGGTGTCCCATACCCCATGGAGTGAAATACAACGTGTCTCTGGAGTGGCGACAGGGCCTGCAACCTGCTGCCTGGTGTGGCTCCCTCTCTGGCTCTCTGCCTCCTTCCCTCAGGTCTTCCCTCCAAGGAGAGCCCTCCCGACCACCCTCCGGGCTCCATGCCCCCTTCCACAGCACAGGGCACCTTCTCTACACTGTACTCATTCTCTTTCTTCATAACCTCTGCTCCTGCCCCCTGGAACAGAAGCTCCCTGAGGGCAGGGGGTTTTGTTTTGTCCCTGCTGTTGCTCTTGCATCTAACACTGCCTGACATCTGCGAGGTCACACAAACTATGCCTGACCCATGTGAGTGAAGGAGGCGGCGCTGCTCCCGGGCCAACGGCTGTCCTACGCGTACAATTGGGCATAAACTACAAGGCACAGGGGCCCACACCCACTGAAGGCAAAGGAGGAGGAGAAGGAATCAGAAAGGTAGTCCTAAGTGCACACCACTGCGTGGCCTCCCGACGGGCAGGATGCAGCAGACTCGGGCCTGACCTTGACTGCACCTTTGAAGTGGCACACTTTGAGCTGCTGGGTAGCTGAGTGCAGACACACGGGGATGAGTCTATGCGCCTGAGCATGTGTTCACGGACAGACAACGCTCTGTTCAGTGGGCCTGCCAGACAGTGATTTATGCGGGCTGCCTCATGTCAGGGAGACATTTGCAGAAGATGACTCTGGCCACTGTTCCCACTGGCTTGAGGGCCAAAATGAGGCAGTTTTGATACTAGCCAAATTCATTTCCCATTGTCAATTTGAATGAAATTTCCAAAACATATGCCGAGAAACTGGCTCAGGATCCACTGTCCAGATGTGGGCAAAATAACAGCCAAAAAGGAGTATTTCAAGTCGGCTGCTTGTCTGGTGACTCCACAGCTTTGTGCCAAACGGACGAGCTTGTCTTGTTAGAAGCTGAAGACTGAGCCAAGGTTCTGGGTGGATAGGACTTGGAAGAAACCTTGGGCAGTGTTCAAATGATCTTGGATGGAGCAGGGGGCACTGAATTCCCTGTTAGACTGTAGTTATTCACAAACACAAGGGGAGTGATCTTTTATAAGGAAAACACCAAGAGTATCAGTGTTGAGACCTTATAAAATCGCCCTGCAGATCTGAAGCATAAATTGTTTTACTATCATAGAAAGGCATGAAACTCTTGTGGAAGGAAAGAAGGGGATGATCACCTACTATCTCAGAGAAGATATTTTCATAGTTTTTAGAAGCTAGAAGGCATATGGAAGACCCTGTCCCGAGTTCCCCATATTGGTCTCTTCTCTGGACTTCTGAGTTCAGTTTTCTCTAAAATTGGCCAGAGAGAGTGACACGAGGGGACCTGCTGACTGTTCTCACACCTCCCTGCCTTCCGGATTCTTCTTCCCTCTGCTCAATGGGTAACATTGACCTCCTCAGCTCCTTCTTTTCTTTGCATCTCCCCCAGTTCTCTTTCTAACTCTTGCCTGTATGGGGGTCCCTTGTTACTATACTTTGTGCTGAGTTAAGGAGCAAAATCCCCAGCATTCTCTGCCTAAGGAATTCTAAGCAGCTAGTCTGATACATCAATTGATAGATAAGAAGGTTCCATAGAAGATAATTGAATTGTCCAACATGACTCAGCAGTTATTCATAGGCCCAAGCCCTCTGATTCTTAATAGAACACCACTACCAAAATTACGAGGAAAGGTAAAATAGATTTACTTCTGTTATTTCTAGTTTGTATGCAAGACTATATTTAACTTCTAAAGTATTAAGACTTTATAGTTACATGGAAAATGTTCTAAAATCTTACAAAATGATGCTTGGTGAAAAGAACACCAATTTAGATAAGGTTCGCAATAAAATATTCTAAAGAGAATGCTTTAAGTTATAAGTATTATTAACTAGATATATTCTAACTAATTTCTATATAATATCATCATATTTTTGCTGCAAAAAAAATTCCAAGTGGCTAATACATCATAGAATAAAATATTTACATTTCTTAACAATTGTATTTAGAATAATTGTTTGAGGCCTCCACATAGAATCAAAGATAAAAATTTAATAGCTTACCTTGCTAACTCCTAAAATGGTGACTAAGTGAAAAGACATTTTTTTATTCAAATGAAATAACAATATTTTTGTGGCTTAAATCTTCTCTGGCTTAGTTTGATAATAGCCTGCTACTTCACATGAGGGATTATCAGGCTGGTTTAAACTGTAGCCATTACCTTAACAAAAATGTTTATGGCCTGACTAGGATAATTGTATTCTCCCATTAAATATCACTCCTTCAGGGATACTTATTGTTGAGTATGAATGTGCCACTTAATATGCAAATAAAATGTCCTGAGATTTGAATGAAAAGTTCTGCAGGTATCTACTGACAAATCATTATGATTCAGATTAGCTGACAGAACCTCTCAAGATTGGAGATGTTAATATCACACACAAGAGAGAATTCTTCCTTTGAATTTCTGTTATCAAAATGTTCGGATACAGGTGGAAATGTTGTTTTTCCTCATACATACAGTGGATTTGGAATTTGCATTGAGTTTTATTTTGAGTCCAAAGATTTTACAACATTGTGATTAGTTACTGCCAAAACTTGGGGGGAGGTTTTGTATATTTTTCCTCTGACTTTGACTTGTCTTTAGTCCTTTTCCCATCTACCCACACATCTGGAAAAATCAACTTCTTCCCAAATATTCTATTGCAAGTACAGTTCAGTAAAAAGACCTCTGAAATTCGACCTAGCAAAGCAGGGGGCTTTCACAAACATTGTACGTGGAATATAATCACTTCATTCACATATTTCTCCTCTTCCTCATCCTCCTCTTTCTTTAACCTATCACCTTTGAAATAGATCTCTGACCAAAAGTATCATCAAGAAAACCATTACTTTGATTTTTACATTTGAAGAAATAATGTTTCTATACCTCAAATCCCATCTCAGATTGGGGCTAGTGTTTTTATTCACAACCGCTCACAACCATTACTCAAAGGAAAACTTACCATGCACATTTGGTCCCTGGCTGTGCAGAGTTAAAAATATGAGATAAACATTGACTATTTAAGAGAAGAGTAATGTAAAGCATTTAATCCCCATTTTCACCACTTCCCCTGAAGCTTTGCTGTTTTTCCTGGAGAATATGGGGGAATTCAACGGCATGATGTTGAATACTGAACTCTGATCTTCTAATTCTATAGTTAAAGGATATGGCAGATGAATGAGAAATGGAGCCCTGTAGGTAAGGACATCTTACCACGAAATCAAGACAATATTGCACCTTGGGGAATTTCATTGCTGTGTTGCTATTTCAAGAAAATGCTACATTCAACAAACTAGAAAGTCACTCAACAGGAGTAAAAGCTAAATGTTTATACTTCTTAAGAAATATCTAAAATTTTATGATTGAAGTTAGAGTTTTATTGTTATACTTTGTAATTAGGATACACAGGTAACAGAAGATATAATAAAGTCAACACTGGTATTATGTTGAGGAAACTATTTTCTAGGGAATTCAGAGGGCCTTGTTCATTAGCAACATTCTGTCTTGCACAACTGGCAGAAAGCTGGGAAATGCCAAGAAACCAAGATACTTGACCAGCGTAAAAGGTGAGACTTGGATAAATGACATTATAGGACATATTGCATTCAGAGAGGAGTAATACATGTATAAAGCATTTAATCCCTATTTTCCAAGGAACCAATATGAAAAGCAAGACTTGGATAAATGGCATTATCACATACTAACGTAAAATAGACTTTTTCCTTATAGCCTTTAAAATAGAATAAATTCTTATATGCCCTAATTACTTAGATGTTCTGCTTGAAAGCAAAGAAATGGACTAATTCAGTTTTAAAAACTGTTTCAAAGCAAATGCATTTATTTGATTAACGTCTGTCATCCCTGCTCAGCTGCAATTTCCATAAGGACAAAGGTTCAAGTCTATTTTGCACTTAAATGCTTCGTTCTTATTCAGAATGGCCCCTGTCACCTAGTAGGCCCTCAAAACCATTGGAGGGATGGATGAATAGTAAATGAATGCATAGTTTCCCAACCCTAGATATTGTCTTATTTCTTATAGATTCTTCCAAAACTATTGTCACCCAATACTTATTTCTATTAGATGGGTCATAAGATGATTTGTCAGTAGATACCTGCACCTTTCTTGCCCCTTGCCCCTTGGATACACACATATCCAAATGTGAAAATAAATTTTTTCCTTATAGCCTTTAAAAATAAATTCTTAGATGCTAATCACTTAGATGTTCTGCATGAAAGCAAAGAAATGAACTGATTCGGTTCTAAAAATGAGAATAATTTCTGTAATACAAAATTAAACCAATGTAATTAACATTTTAATGTTAACAGGACACAGCTAAGATCATCCTCAGAATAATGATCTTCATGGTTAGAGAAGGCACAAATGGGCTTGCATGAAGCTGGGACAAAGGAGACAGGTCACTAAAAAGGTTTGTGCTTCAAAATGACTTTTTTTCTTATTTATTTATTTTTTTTTTGTAGAGACAGAGTTTCACTTTATGGCCCTCGGTAGAGTGCCGTGGCATCACACAGCTCACAGCAACCTCCAACTCCTGGGCTTAAGCGATTCTCTTGCCTCAGCCTCCCAAGTAGCTGGGACTACAGGCGCCCGCCACAACGCCCGGCTATTTTTTGGTTGCAGTTCAGCTGGGGCCAGGTTTGAACCCGCCACCCTCGGTATATGGGGCCGGCGCCTTTTTTATCCATCTCCTTGTTTTTAATCTTGCCCCTCAAAATTGCATTCTTCAAAATGAAGTCAGAGTTAGCTATCTAAAATGTAGCTTCCTTGCTTCCCCATTGTCTTAAGAGCAGTTCTTTTGGTCATTTGTCTCATAAAAGACCTGGCCTGAACTGTGTCCCTTGTACAGATTTAATCCCATTTCCCACCACTCCTTGCCTTCAGCTATGTATGCTTTGGGAATACCAACCAGCAGGTGGTTGCCCTGCTGACCACATGGCATGAGTTCACACCTCCAGACCTCTCTCATGCCATTTCTGTTGCCTGAATGCGATCCTCACCTTTCTTGCCCCTTCTCCCTTTAAGACTTACCAACTCCCCTAGGAGATGTTAGGTGAAATGTCCTTCGGCTATGGTCCAATAGAAGCCTGCACATATCTCAGTGTTTGCCATGTTATGTTGAAATTAACCCGTCACACGTCTGTGCCTTACTATGCCTTAGTCACGTTTAGGTTCTGGGACCCAGTTTGAAATCAGTCATACCACCAGTGAAATCAATACGTGTCAAACCCCACTGAAACTGTGACATTATCTTGTTCTTTTATACATCAACACCATCCAGTCTCTTACTGTTGTGTTGTGGCCAGAGAAATTCCAGAGTTTATCATCCTCTCTCCTCATAGGTATGAATTGGCAAACTAAGCTACAAATATTCTTCAAAATTATAGGTCCGTTACTCTTTATAAATGGCTTTAAACAAAAGCCATACTGCTGACACTCATCTATTAATAAACAACATTAAATTGGGGGCTCAGGAGGAAAAAACGTTCAAGAATGAATTAACTTTGTATGCTAATATTTGCAAGAAATAATTATTTAAATCTCAGTTGGTAAGGTGCCAGCCCCATATACTGAGGGTGGCGGGTTCAAACCCAGCCCCGGCCAAATTGCAACCAAAAAATAGCTGGGCGTTGTGGCGGGCGCCTGTAGTCCCAGCTGCTCGGGAGGCTGAGGCAAGAGAATTGCTTAAGGCCAGGAGTTGGAGGTTGCTGTGAGCTGTGTGAGGCCACGGCACTCTACCGAGGGCCATAAAGTGAAACTCTGTCTCTACAAATAAATAAATAAATTAATTAATTAATTAATTTCAAGGAATGTTTGCATTTAAGCATCTCAGCCATGTTTAGTAGTAATTAAACTTGATATTACTCGCACGTTTAGAGTACTTCTATAGTGTTTTTAACAGAAGAGCTCAAACAAGTTTTATGAAAACTATAGAAACCTAAAGAAAACTATAAAAAATATAAAATCATTTCTCTATTTCAATCTTGCATGCCAATGTATTATCTAGAGAAATTTTCTTATGGTCCTATAAACTCAGCAAAGAACAGATTTACAATGGAAATGCTGACGTTCCTTTCACGATGGTAGTTTTACCGGGCACCTTGGTATTATCAGATATTGCTGCTCCCTGTCTCCAATTTCCAGATAATGCAGTGACTTAATCAGTACTCTCTAAAGCGCAGAGCAGGCAAGATTTTGGTCCTTTGTGCATTTCTCCCATCTTAGAACCGTCCTCCTTCAATATCCCTGTGTGCCACTATATCACTATTCTTTATAATTTATTCTGAGCTTAGTTTTGTTACTACACTGAAAACTTATGCATAATTATGTGAGGTTGCTATGGAGACTTTGTGTGATTTTTCATGAGGAAAATCTATTGTGTTTGAGATAATTCTCCACATTAATGACTTGGGGATCCATTTTTCTTTTTCTTTCTTTTTTTGCCACATTTCTCTTGGATTATAACTGACTGCATATATTTGAATATCTATAAGCAAAAGCCATTTTATAAATAATATAACCAGAAAAGTGACTGAATTCATTACTAAGGTAAAAACACTTTAGTGTAGCCAGTTCAATTTCTCATGATTTAGAAAGAAGTTCTAACACAACTCTTTTTTGAATACCAGCTAAACTCCTGCCTGCATCCTTTAGGAAAAGACCTCAAAGAAGTTCTTCTATAATCACTTCTCTTAAAATTCTATCACAAATAACATGATATATTTCAGCTATATCATAACTTGAAAATGTAATTTTGGAGAAAATGGAGAAAGTTGCAAATATAGCAACTTTATTCAAAAACATTTATTTATCCTTTTCCTATGGCCCAGACTTTTTGGAGGTGGAAACCTGGGGTGAAATTGATTATTTAGGATTAGTCAAAGGCAATTCAGACTAAAAAATGTCACCAAGCAGTAGAAGACGGACAATGTATCACGTAACAAGGTCATGATTTATACCATTCTTGCCTGATCTGCCTACCATCAGCCTAAAATAAGGAAAGACCTCACATGTCACATCAATTATAATTAGACAACTAACATGAACCTTTCTTTTGGGCCACAGATAGCCAAAGCTGATTTCAGGATCATGACTGATTTTTAGAAAGAAAAAGTCCCAAGTAAATAGGTAGAAGTTCCCAAGTAGGGAGAAGATATTTCAATTAATCTAGCAGTCTGTCATCAAGAGAGGGATACCCAGGGGAAAAATATAAAAGCTAGAGATCAAATCTTAACTCAAAGGCAGACTAATTACAGAAATAATTTCTAGGCAATTCTTTGAACACAACCAAGTACATAACAACCAGTTCTGGAAAGAGTGTATGGTTTTCACTCGGGATAATTTGGCACCATGGGTACTACAGAAATCCAACAGGAACAGAGATAGTAAATAAGAAGAGAGAGATGGGAGGTGTGTAGACCTGGAGAGACCAAGTGCAATGCTCTAGAATATGGAGCTCAGAGTCAGTGTTTGTGTGACAAAAGACTCCAGTTTGGGAGTTCAAAACCATAGTACCTGACAAATCTGGATAGCAAGGGAGTCCTTTCGTTCTCCTGATGGGTAACACCATAAAGCACCTTCCTCCCAGAGACTGACAGTTGTCCATACTGGACATGCAAGTTGGTGTTGGAAAGTATCAGAGCATGTGATGAATCCTGAGGGATTGTTCTCTATGCCCCAATTGATTAGGAGCATGTTTCTGGAAACAACAAAAGATCATTCATGGAGGAAAATAGGAGAACACTTCGATAAGAATTTGAAAGGAAAATAAGACCAGCCTTAAAAGGCAAGTGAGAGGAAGATCATGACAAATCAAATTAGAGCTAAGAAGGAATTCAGCTTCAGAAACTAGGATCAATAAATGGCTGGAGGGTCTCCTGAAGAAAAGAAAAATCACCAGCTCATAGAAAGGACTCTCAACCACCTCACACATGAGAGGCAAAGAAAGCTATGCTCAATCCCAAGCAGGAGGCAACGGCCTACACTGGTGATGGTGACTCCTTGCTGCGGTCTTCATAGGAGGCCACAGGCCCCCATCACATGGCTCACTGGGGGTTGGGCTGTCCTAAGAGAATGTATCTGAGATGACAGGAGCCACCAGCCACACAACCAATGTAGCCTGCTTTTAATTCAGAGAAACTTGCAGTGACATCCCCAGAGGCTTTGGAATTCTACATAGAAAACTAAAGAATTTGAGGCTTTATGTACTAATTTCCAGTTGAAGAATGTTTAGAAGGGGAAGGAGGATAATTTGGGGAGTAGGGAATCAAAAGCCTTTGGTCGTCTTGGTCAATATTCCTCAAACACAGCAGCAAAGTAGATCTACAGGGATTTCCTCAGTATCCAAAGTCAGGTTTTCATGGATCCACAAACTCTCAGTAAAACCCTTAAATATTTTATCTTATTTTAGTGGCATAAAAGTAAATATTAAGCATATTCTGAATGTATTAATGAGCAATCTTTGATTAAATACTCATAATCCAATGTTAATCTTTGCACTTTTTTTTTTTTTTTTGTAGAGCCAGAGTCTCACTGTACCGCCCTCGGGTAGAGTGCCATGATGTCACACAGCTCACAGCAACCTCTAACTCTTGGGCTTACGCGATTCTCTTGCCTCAGCCTCCCCAGCAGCTGGGACTACAGGCGCCCGCCACCAGGCCCGGCTATTTTTTTCTTGCAGTTTGGTCGGGGCTGGGTTTGAACCCACCACCCTCGGCATATGCGGCCGGCGCCCTACTCACTGAGCCACAGGCGCAGCCCTATCTTTGCACTTTTGTTTATGATGTGCTTGTTAAAAGCCAAACGGAAGGGAACGAAAATGCGCTTAATGGATACATGGTATATTCTTACCACAAGAAAAGGCCAAAATGATAGAATCATACATTAAACTAACAGCTGTAGCTTCATGTGTTGAACATTGAAAAGATAAGTGGGTAATCATCTTGAAAAGACTTATACAGGAGACCCAAACTCTCAAGAACATACCCCTAGTAGAAAAGAGCATTAAAAAACATTCAACTTGGGGCAGCACCTGTGGCTCACTGAGTAGGGTGCTGGCCCCATATACCGAGGGTGGCGGTTCAAGCCCAGCCCTGGCCAAATGGCAACAACAACAACAAAAAAAAACATTCAACTTGCAAATAAGTCTAGTAAATGTCTTGGCAAAAATAGCACCAGCTATCACATTAAATCTCTGTCATACATTTGAATTTTTTTGGTTTCATAGTTTTGAATTTGTAAATTTATTTTGGTTCTGTGCTTACATAAGAACTATAACCATAAGGAGTATATAGAGGAAAGGAAAATAATCAAGGAATAGAGAGAAGCGTAAATCTGTGCAAACAGTGTCAAAAAGCCTAGGATATGCCATGGCTTACAAAACCTGATGAAATCTACAAGGGGTGTTAGGTTAAGGTTGTGTTTAGAGCCAGATGAGAACAAGGGTGGGATTGACTTATTGCTTGAAGCAGATGATGTAATGTGAATAGAAGCTGGAGAGAAAGCAGAACCATTCAACTCTATATTGCGTCCACCTTTGCTATCAAGGCAAATGATCTCCATGTTGAAAAGAAGAGGAAAACGTGAAGCCCAAGATAAGTGAGGAGACCCCAACAGAGGTCAGCAAGTTGCTCTGCATAAATCCAAGTCTCAGCAATAAATTACACCCCAGGGTAATGAAAAGACTTCAGATGTGACTGTGGAAACATTGTTGGCAATCTTTGGGGAATCAGGATGACTCAGAGGGGACCCTGATTAAAAGCAGGACAATGTGGTGGTTTTTCTTCCTTTCTTTTTTTTAAAGACTATTTTAGGATTGTTGCTGTTTTTCTTTTCAAAATCAAAAGGAAAAAGCTATATTTAGAAGTTACAAATCAGTTTTTAGGCCTATCCTCCTGCTCAAAAATACTTAGATTGCAATGAAAAGAAGCTGAGAAGAGAAATCAATAATCATCATGTGCTCAATTTCCAAAAGAAAGTCTTATTCATTTCTTTTTGGATAAAGGTAACAAGACTGAGAGGCAAAGTGAATCTGGATTTCTGCCATGTATTTGATAAAATATGTCTTGGTGACCAAGAAGCAGGACAGACATAGAAACAGGGTCTAGATAATCACTTAGGTGAATCTGCAGAGACATACCCTAGTGTTCTCTGCCTAACAACTGTGATGAAATAGCCCAAGGAGCACCTTCAGAAGCCTAAGGTAGGAGGCAGAAATCTGTGGTTGAGAACTGCTTTGCCACCAACTGCTTCAGAAATCCCACAGGTCCAGCCCACTCCCCACCTTTGTAAACAAAGTTTCATTGGAATCTAACCACACACATTCGTGTGCCTATTGTCCACACTGCCTTGGTGATTTTATGGCAAAGTAGCTACAACAGAGACCTGGTATTGCACAAAGCTAAAATATTTATTACCAGGCTGTTTACAGAAATAATTTGTCGGCCCTTGGACTAGTTACATAAACAAGTAGGATGTATCAGAACCTCTCTAATACTCGTTTTCATCATCTTCATCAATCAACATTAATAGAAATTCATAACTACAGCAAAGTGCATCAGACAGCAACTAATGAAATGACATACGGGAAAGCTCTTTATGGATGGTAATGTGCTATACTCAGATAAGGCATTTCTTATGATCAGTCTAGCTATTTAAAGACTAAGAGCAATGTTTTTCACTTTAGAGACATGCTACTCTCTATTACACCGGAGACCCTCGAAAACACTGGATGGACAGATGGATAGCTGGATGGATAGATGGATGAATTAAAGAATGGTAGTACTAACTACACCTTACTTGGCACCAATGATATACCATGGACACATACTGTTTTAGATACATTAACTCATTTAATCCTTATAACAGACATAGGACATTATTTACATTTTTACATTGAATAAAAGAGATTTTAAAAATGACAACATCGGAAGCAATAATACTTATACAAGACTTACTATTTCTTAGTCACTGTGTTAAGTATTAATACTTACCAATATTATTTCAGTTAATCCTCTCAAGTAGCTCATGAAGTAGGTGTTGGTATCATCATTATCATTATAACATCTTCCTACGTGAGAAAATGGAGGTTCAGCAAAGCTAAATGAATTCCCAAAGTCACACATTTGGTCAGTGGCACAGCTAGAATTAAACCTTGTCTGGCAAGCAAACAGCCCTCAGAATGGGAGAAGATATTTGCAGGTTATGTCTCCGACAAAGGTTTTATAACCAGAATCCACAGAGAACTCAAATGCATAAGCAAGAAAAAACAAGTGATCCCATCTCAGGCTGGGTAAGGGATTTGAAGAGAAACTTCTCTGAAGAAGACAGGCACGTGGTCTACAGACATATGAAAAAATGCTCATCATCTTTAATCATCAGAGAAATGCAAATCAAAACTACTTTGAGAGATCATCTAAAACCAGTAAGATTAGCCTATATCACAAAATCCCAAGACCAGAGATGTTGGCGTGGATGTGGAGAAAAGGGAACACTTCTACACTGCTGGTGGGAATGCAAATTAATACATTCCTTTTGGAAAGATGTATGGAGAACACTTAGAGATCTAAAAATAGATCTTCCATTCAATCCTATAATTCCTGTACTAGGCATATACCCAGAAGACCAAAAAACATATCACAACAATGCTTTATTCAACAATATGCTCTTATTATTTGTACCAGCATGTCTACTGCAGCCCTATTCATAATTGCTAAGTCATGGAAAAAGCCCAAGTGTCCATTGATCCATGAATGTATTAATAAATTGTGGTATATGTACGCCATGGAATATTATGCAGCCTTAAAGAAAGATGGAGACTTTACCTCTTTCATGTTTACATGGATGGAGCTGGAGCATATTCTTCTTAGTAAAGTATCCCAAGAATGGAAGAAAAAGTATCCAATGTACTCAGCCCTACTATGAAACTAACTTATGGCTTTCACATGAAAGCTATAACCCAGTTACAACCTAAGAATAGGGGGAAGGGGGAAAGGGAGGGGAGGAAGGGGGGAGGTGGGCAGAGGGAGGGGGATTGGTGGAATTACACCTGCGGTGCATCTTACAAGGGTATATGTGAAACTTAGTAAATGTGGAATGTAAATGTCTTAGCACAATAACTAAGAAAATGCCAGGAAGGCTATGTTAACCAGTGTGATGAAAATGTGTCAAACAGTCTATGAAACTAGCGTATGGTGCCCCATGATCACATTAATGTACACAGCTATGATTTAATAAAAAAAAATAAGTAAAAATAAACCTAGTCTGGCTGATTTTGAGCTTTAATCATCATATACTAGGACAATTGATTTGCATTGATAAGACTAAGTAATTAAGGGCAAATGCAAAGTCTTATTGGCATAAATAAAAACCATCGACTCTCTGAACTGCCCCAACCTAACAGGGTCAGGGCAAGGTCTCAACTATGAAAACTAGTTTTTACTGGTATTGTTGTATTTGGGACCCAGGATTCTCACTAAGGAAAAAGAAAGCTAGAAACACAGTAATGGAAGAAAAAATGACATTAAAGACCTTATTGGAATAATTCACAAAATAGAATATGGAATCTCACATGACAAGACCAGTTCAGGTCATGCTCCCATGACTTACTCGGTACCCAGCACATGGTGGGCCAAGCCCTAACTGCCTGCCCATTACTCACTCAGTACCCAGAGCAGGCTGGGCCAAGCCCTACCTGCCTGCCCCTGCAGAAAGCCAAGCTGAAAGGATGATGGGCCCTAGGAAGAAAGTTCTTCTGGAATCCCATCATTATACTTAGCCAAAAAAAATAAAAACAAAAGACCTGGATTCTATATTAAAATTGAAAGACATAAGTCCCATGAAAACAAAGGTAGTTTATTTCCTCACATCTTGCTCAGCTTATAGCTAATTCTAACTTGCAGTGAATGCATTAAAGGCCATCACTCCACTCACAGGCATAATTCTGAAGGCCATAAGGAGACCGTCTTTTATTTATTGATCTGACTTCTATATGTTTCCTGGATTTCAATATTTTTTCTCTCATTTTTCTTATTAGAAGTATACTGTCTGAAAACTATGGCTTTATTTAACTTGAAATGTGTTCACTCTACAATCCAGTCACCACAGACAAAAAGCCTTTAATAATTAAAGCAGCAAAGGTGTACCTGCTAGCACTAAGATGCCCTAGTATGATGTCAGCCATCAATATCCCTACTGAAAAATGCTTTATTCAACAATATGCTCTTATTATTTCAGTTACATCCTCCTAATAGCACACATTTAAAACACATGCTCAAACAGAGGGGGTGAAATGCATATTACATTTTAAAAATGAAAAACCTGCAGCATTTGGAAAACTGGTTTGATGAGCAGATTTTTTTGATAGTTGCATTTTTAAAATTTTTTTATTTTTGGAAACCATTTTGAGTAACAATTGTTTTAAGAACCTAGCTCTGTAAATCTCTTATAAATAGTAAAAAAGTAAAGGAGATCAAGTCAGAAATTTACTAGAGGATTCTTACAAATCTTGACTTAAACCATAAATAAATATTTAAATCAAACATTGGCAACTAAATAAACATGTTTTTCTAAAACCTTTCCTGTGCTTAAAAAATTATAACATGCCAGAAAATTACACATAAATAGTTAATAAGGAAGAATTTGTTAAGTATTTATTATTGATTTAATGTGACGTTTAAAATCAGAACTCATGGGACTTTAAGAATTATAGGGACAGTAAACTGATAGATCTTTCTGGGAGATAATCTAACACTATGTTTCAAAAATCCTAAAATGGTATGTAACCCTTCTATTCTCAGAATTTATCATAAGTAGTAAAACAAAGTTATAATAATGTATGGGAAATTATTTTCATGACTTGTTTTACTTATATGAAAACATTAAAAATGACATAAATGCCCCAAACAGGGATTAATAAATGCTGAGACAAGTGAACCTCAACTCCTAAGGCTTCATTCAACCTTGAAATAAACCTAAACTTCCACAGGTTCTTCTTAAATGCTAAGGGTGAGCTCTTGTTCATCTAACCAGAAAAGGAAATCAGAGCAAAACATCAGAAACAACAACAAAACGCCTCACAGCTTTAGAATGATGACATTTCCTGCCCAGCTAGCAGCCCAGGTAATAGTAGCTGCAACCCTGCCCTCCTTGGTATCAGGGAGTCTGAGAAACTGTCAGCTACTTTACTGCATCAGTTTCCATAAGGCCAGAGCACAGGTGACCTTGGGGGTGGAGTGGGGCAAAAAGGAGCACAGGTGACCTTGGGAATGGGGTGGGGTGAAAAGGAACCCAGAAGACTAAGCTCTCGGCTGCTCCTCCAGTGAAAGCAACTTGACCTTCACATTGGTTACACTTGGTTTTCTAGATAAGATTTTATTTAAAGACATCTTCTAATAGCCAAGGATGAAGGAGAGAAACGGAGTGGGAAGGGAGGGGAGGGGGCAGGTTTGATAGAGGGAGGGTAAAAGGCGGGAACACACCTATGGAGCATATTGCAAGGGTACATGTCAAATCTGTCAAGTGTAGAACATAAATGTCTTAACACAATAATCAAGTAAATGAGGCGAAAGCTATGTTGATTGGTTTGATGTAATCACATCAGATTGTATAAAAAGAAAATCAACACATTGTACTCCACATATGCATAAATATATTTATGATGTATTTAAGTGTATTTGACTTAATAAAAAAAATAAATATGTCTTCTAAAGCTAAAAAGGAAAATACAGGTTTGAAAACCCCTACTCTAATGCCCAACACATTTTAATGATCTCAAGCCAGAAAAGCAAAGTGCTGATTATTGTCACAGGAATTACAGATCTCATAAATTTAGGACAGGGCTACAATTTTGTATTTGAGACCCTTTGTAGCAGATGCATTTTGGAATTCAGAATGCTTTGTATTTATTAGATAGTTAATAGAAAATATATATATTATTAAACGCTCCTAGCAAGGATGCAGCAGCAACCCATAGTCAAATACATTAATATTTCTGAAGTGAATCATATAAATATCCACACTAAATGTATTAAATAACATTTCTGAGTTGTCTCATACCAATTCACATTAGATTTTCTAAACAACTGAATAGAGCTAAATCCTTATAAAAAAGAAAGAAAGAAAGAAAAAGGAAGGGAGGAAGGAAGGAAGGAAGGAAGGAAAAGGGAAAAGAACAAAAATAAAAATTTGCCTTTCAGAACTTTGTGGAATTTAGAATTGTGGCTGAGGGACTGGGCAGGACACCTGTGTGATAGAGACAAAGCTGGGGTTCATGAGGCACTAGAATGGAAACTGCAGCCCAATCAGATGCCCCATGAACGAAAGTCAGACAAACAAATGTTCAATTGGGAAGACAAAGAGAATCGAAGCTCTCCTCCAAAGGTAGAAACATCCCTGAGATAACTAAGTAAAGATCACATATGCTTTTCAGCAGTCATCACGCATGTCTATTCTTTAAAATATCATTCACTAAAACAAATTTTCCAAGAAGGGATTATATATACTTTAATATCCATTCAATGCCACAATAATTTGGTAAAGTAAAAATATGTCCACCTTATATTGCTAGGTGGGAAAAGTTGCCAAGAAATAACTATTTTTTTCAATTATTAGATAGATCGCTTACCCCTGTGTGCTCACAGATAAAAGAAAATCTATGTGAACTGATAAATTACCAAAATGTTAACAGTACTTATCTCAAGGTAGTGCAAACTCAACTGTATTTTTTAAACTTTTTAAAAAAGCGTCTGTATTATTCAATTTTCTTGAACAATGAAAACGTATTATTTTTGTGAACAGAAATACAAAGCTCTTTACCTGTGGTGAAAAATGCAGTTATCAGCAGTTTATATATGTATAAGATAGTCCCTGAGGGCCCAAGTGGTTTACCTAAAGTCACACTGTTAATTTATAGCAAAACTATATTTGGACTCAAGGCCTTTGACTCCTAGTCTTGTATCCTCTTGATTATTCCATGCTGCATTTCAAAAGGAAGCATGAGGTGTGGCCCCTGCCTTCAAAGAGCTAATGACTGAGTTGAGATGACAAGGAATATAGGTAGGATGCAATGATCAAACATTAGAAGATGCTATCTACATAAGTAACTGCTGAAAATCCTTTTGTAAGTAGCGGGTCATATAAATCTCAAATGAAAGAGAATGCAGTGTAACACCGCATGACACATGTTGCCAATCCCCAGGAATTCAGAGGTGTGGAAGATGAGACTTAGTAGTCCCAGAGAAGCCTTCATGGGTAAAAGATGGATAAGCTCTGAAAAGCCTAAGATGAGGAAGGATATTTCCACAAAGACATATCCAGATGCCATGCTGCTAATTGATGATAGAAATAAGACTCTGCATACACGGGGGGAGTAGAAGAACCAGCCTACACAGGTGGAGGGGACTAGGTCACGGAAGCTTTCAAAAGACAGAGAGAGAGAACGGGTCAGATATAACACAGAAAGAAATGGGAGCCACAGACAAGTTTCATCTGAGAAGTCATGGGACAAAAGCCCTTAAATAGCATCAGTCTTTCCACATCGTGTGTGGTGGACTGGCAGGGGAGCCTGGCATCCCCAAGGTCAAGTACAGGGCTTTGGAAGTTATGTCTGACAGTATAAACTGACCAGGAATCGGGGTTGGAGATTTTATTTTATTTTTTTTTTTTAATTTTTTGATTAAATCACAACTGTATACAATGATATGATCATGGGGCATCATACACTCACTTCATAAACCATTTGACACATTTTTATCACAGTGGTCAACATAGCCCTTCCGGCGTTATCTCAGTCACTGTGCCAAAACATCTACATTCTACATTTACCAAGTTTCGCAAATACCCCTGTAATATGCACCACAGGTGTGATCCCACCGACTCCCCTCCCTCTACCCACCCCCCCCTTCCCACCCACCCCCATTGTTAAGTTGCAGCTGGGCCATAGCTTTCATGTGAGAGTCCCAAATTAGTTTCATAGTAGGGCTGTGTACATTGGGTATCTTTTCTTCCATTCTTGGGATACTTTACTAAGAAGAATATGTTCCAGCTCCATCCATGTAAACATGAAAGAGGTAAAGTCTCCATCTTTCTTTAAGGCTGCATAGCATTCCATGGTGTACATATACCACAATTCATTAATCCATTCGTGGATCGATGGGCACTTGGGCTTTTTCCATGACCTAGCTATTATGAATTGGGCTGCAATAAACATTCTGGCACAAATATCCTTGTTATGTTGTGATTTTTGGTCTTCTGGGTATATGCCCAGCAGAGGAATTACAGGATTGAATGGCAGATCCATTTCTAGATCTCTGAGTGTTCTCCATATATCTTTCCTAAAGGAATGTATTAATTTGCATTCCCACCAGCAGTGCAGAAGTGTTCCCCCTTCTCCGCATCCACGCCAACATCTCTGGTCTTGAGATTTTGTGATATAGGCTAGTCTCATTGGAGTTAGATGATATCTCAAAGTAGTTTTGATTTGCATTTCTCTGATGATTAAAGATGATGAGCATTTTTTCATATGTCTGAAGGCCGTGCGCCTGTCTTCTTCAGAGAAGTTTCTCTTCAAATCCCTTGCCCAGCCTGCGATGGGATCCCTTGTTTTTTTCTTGCTGATGCGTTTGAGTTCTCTGTGGATTCTGGTTATCAAACCTTTGTCAGAGTTATACCCTGCAAATATCTTCTCCCATTCTGAGGGCTGTCTGCTTGCTCCGCTCACTGTGTTCTTAGCTGTGCAGAAGCCTCTTAGTTTAATCAAGTCCCAGTAGTGTATTTTTGAAGCTGCTTCAATTGCCCGGGGGGTTCTCCCCATGAAATACTCACCCAGACCAATCTCTTCAAGGGTTTTCCCTGCATTCGGGGTTGGAAATAGAGGTAAAAGGTTGAGTCACAAAGATCCCAAGGTTTTAAATAAATGTCTTTGAAAACAATGATGGCCTGACAGAGGTGGTTTAAGATGAGGTTCAGTATCTCAGAAGGAAGAGCAAAGAGTCAAAAAAACATTAAGTGTTCCTCTTCATTAAAGTTGTCATTGTTTAGCTATGCAGATTTGAGCACTGAGGCAAGGAGTCAGGTTCAAACCTCTAATTTGCAAGATGGTTTGATTCTGTTCTGAAGAGTCAGTTATACTTCCTTCATTTCATGAATTTTACAAATGCAGAATGTCAAAAATATGGATGACACATCAATACTAACTAAAGGAAAACACTTTTTAAAACAAGCAAATTCCTCCAATCAATAGCATTTTCTTTGCATTAAGAAGGGGATCTTACATGTCTTAAATATTTTATTTATTTATTGTTTTCGAGACAGAATCTCACTCTATTACCCTAGGCTAGAGTGCCATGATGTCATAGCAACTTCAAACTCCTGAGCTCAGGTGATTCTCTTGCCTTAGCCCCCCAAGTAGCTGGGACTACAGGCATGTGCCACCGTACCTAGCTAATTTTTCTATTTTTAGTAAAGATGGGATCTCAGTCTTGCTCAGATTGGTCTCAAACCCCTGAGCTCAGGGAATCCACCTGCATCAGCCTCCCAGAGTGCTATGATTAGAAGTGTGAGCCACTGTGTCTACTTTACATGACTTAAGCAGCATTTGAATCTTTTCTTTTGATTTATTTGTGAAAGAGAAAAGATGAATTATAAATGTAAATAATGAGCTAAAATACAAGTAGTTGTGTCTTCCGTGTCTACTTAGGAATTCTGTATTTTGCTTTAAGTATTTCTTAAGAAATGATTTATCGGCGTGGCACCTGTGATTCAAGCAGCTGAGGCACCTGCCACATACGCCTGATTGCAACCAAAAAAAAAAAATAATAATAAATAACCAGGCGTTGTGGCGGGCGCCTGTAGTCACAGGTACTTGGGAGGCAGAGGCAGGAGAATCCCTTGAGCCCAGGAGTTGGAGGTGCTGTGAGCTGTGATGCCACAGCACTCTACCCAGGGCAACAGCTTGAGGCTCTGTCTCAAAAAAAAAGAAAGAAAGAAATGATTTATCTTCATTCCGTGTGGCCTGTCAGGGACATCTTGGTTGGGTCAGAGTGGCTGGTTTAGCTGAGACCCATTGCCTCTGAAACCTTTAAACAGACAATGCTTTGAATTTCATCTCAGAGATCAGGTGACATCCAAATCCACTTAGTGTGTAACTGGTATGGTTTTTGATGTCACTAGAGACCTTGATGAAATTACAATCCTATTAGTCATGATGGGGGAAGACAGGAGACCTTAGGTGGCTAATGTTCCATTCATAACAAGAAAGAGCCGTTTAGCATTTGTAAAGGGCATTGATTTCTGATAGTTCCCTAAAGAACACGGCTCAAGTGAAGAAATATGACCAGAAAAAGCTTGGGAAAGAAATGATAGAAAAGGCAAGATTGCATTTATCCAAACAACTTAACTCTGTGTACTTTTATAACTTCACTTGAATTAAAGAATTGAGTCTTCGTGTAAATGTGGATAAGAAGGACAGGAAGGACATGCTCAGCTACACAGAGAGATTCTGTTACTGAGAAATCTGGGGAATTACACCCTCAATTGGTGCCAAGCAGGTGTCTCTCAATAGAAAGGGTAAATGGAGGTTAGGTGGAAAAAGGGTTTTAATCTGGGTGATAAATTGCCAGATTCCATTATGCTTAACGAGTCTCATCAATGCATAGCTAGACTGGAGAAAATAATAAGACCCTTTTCAAAGCCTAGTATAAACAAATTAAAAGAATTAATAATAAAAATCCTATTAATGTGTATGTAATTTCAAGAAGTTAATGAAGTCAATTTAAAAAGTTAGGATAATGTATTTTTAACATTCTTTTAAAACAAAATGCCTGATCATCAAACTAGATTTGTTCTTTGGGTTTTGGTTTTTCTTTTACCCCAAATATATCCTATTTTTAGACTTAAAGGATTATGTATTTTTGTTTTGTTTTCTTAACTCTTTTCCAGGGAGAATCCTCTAGTTACTGGATATGACAAAGAGAGTGTTAAAGGCTTTTGAATGTATAAGTTGGTTATTGACCTGAAAGTAACAAATGAGATTCATTCAAGTGAATTTGCCATGTCTCATAATATGCCTCCTAACCAAATGGAGACTATTAGAAGGCCAGGGCTCTCACTCACCTGCCCGGCAAAGCATAAATCTTCTGCTTCTCAATATAAAGGCTTGAGTAAGAAACAAGAACCAGGATCTACAAAGATCTACATGTGGTTCAAATTAGAGGTGGTTGTCCCTAATCAGCTACACACAGCTAGGCCAAAGCTAAGACCTCCAGCCCCAAGTCACAGCACATTTGCTGGGTTTGCATTGACAGATTTTTGTACAATAAATCCTCAGTCATGGATTAAAAATCAGATTCTCATTTCTTGCCAATAGGATTCTTTCAAGCCATCATTTTAAAAAACATCTCCATACTCAATCAAAGCATGTGGGAGATGAGACGAAAGGCAGCTCCTGTTTTGTAGTTAAATCCCTAGGCAAGAAGGCACAATCAGACATCTGTGTGTATTAAGATTTCTGTGAAAACAAATGCCATGTGCTCCTTAATGCCAGGTGAAATAACATAACCCATGGGTTTGGGATGGCACCAAGGCGTGTGGAGATTGCGATAATGTCCGCTTCAGAAGTTAGGAACAAACTTGTTTGTAATATTACCAGATATTATTCAGTGGTCTGGTACATGGTAAGCACTCAATAAATATTTCATCAAATCTTAATGGAAGAGTGAGTTCTTTTATATACAATCTGCTATGTAAAGTTTCTACATCCTCTGTTTTACTACAAAAATAATATATGTTCTCATCCACATATGCTTTAACCTCTGAATCAATAAAGAAGGGGAACACAGCTGTCTCCTCCTCAAAAGTTTTCTTTCGTGGGCTGTTAACCTGCTGCTCTCTTCCCCGGGCAGCCCCATCACTGGTTCTGCCCCTGCCCCTCAGTACTTCTTTACTAGGCCTCCTCCTCTCACTTGTTGCTGCCTCGGCCTCATTCATTTTCTTTTACATTTTCTAATCACAGATTTGATGATTTGTATGATCAACAAACGCCCCTAAGCAACCCTGCCCTTACAAACTTACAATTATATAGATTTTGTAAGGGATGAACAGTGGACTTAATCTAAGGTCCCCATCCTCTGTTTTTACAATATAGTTTAGTAAGAAATGCATGCATACATTCAAATGCAGGTGACAATTTTAGGCCAAATGAGCAGATGTTGAAGTATAATTAGAGAAAAAAAAAGAGCCTTGCTGTTTCTGAAGGAGGAGATGAGAGAGTGGAGAGGCCTTGGAAGGAAGAGTGGGCTTCATATATGGAAAGCTCAGGGAGGAGAGACTATCAGGAGGCTCTTCTGTTATCAGCAATGGTGGGATGAGAAGTGAGAGGTTTGAGGCTGGTTTGAGACTGCTGGGTTTGCCAGGAAGGCTTCACTATAGGAATAATGAGGAATGTCATGGAAGGCAGGTGGACCCATGCTGGAGGCCTTCAAATGCCAGACTAAGGAATGGATTTTATCTCATAGGAAAACATGATCTATGTGGGATTTTAAGCCTGGAAGAGACTTAATGAAAATCATCTTCTGTTTCCTACCAATTGTAAGATACTTTCTTGTACTGCATGCTTATTTCAAAACCCTTTTTTTTTTCTTCCAGTTTTTGGCAGGGGCTGGGTTTGAACCCGCCACCTCCAGCATATGGCGCCAGCGCCCTACTCCGTTGAGCCACAGGTACCACCACCATTTTTTGTTTTGTTTTTTTTTCTCTTGTCCACTGGCTTAGCCATTTGTCAGTAGATATTATATTCTTCTTGGATTCAAAAGTTGATATCCTTGGAAGCGTCCTTGATGTTTTCCTCTAACTTCAACACCATTTGAAGGTTCACTAACCAAAATCACCTTGGGGATTTTAAATAAATGCATATTCCTCAATTCTCTTCCAGATTAACTGAATAGTGGTAGATGTTAGAACCCTGATTTCCACCTGTTACATGATGAGCCAATCCTTGACTAATTGCTACTCTTCCTTTCAAAATCTTTCAACATTCTCATTTCTCTTTAAAACTGCTGCAATCACTATAACCCAGAACTTCCTCGTTTTTGATCAGTTACTACCAAAGGCACCTTCTGGGATATAATCTTCACTGTAAGATCAGAATCATCTTTCTGGAGTTCACTTGGGCTTCAGAATAATACCAACTAATGATAGCTCAGCTCAATGGTCCTAGATGTTTTAGTGGTTATGATTCCTAATGCAAACACCTACCCAGCAGGAAAATAAAATACTCACGAATTGATCTTACAAAATATGTGTACAATGTATATAAGGAAAACTACAATTCAACTCCAGTGTAAGAAATCCAGGAACTAAATACATTCCACGTTCATGAATAGGAAGACTCAATATCATGAAAATGTCAGGCTCAGCGCCCATATCTCAGTGGTTAGGGCACCAGCCACATGCACTGGGGCTGGTGGGTTCAAGCCCGGTCCAGCCCTGCTAAACAACAATAATAACAACAACAAAATAGCTGGACCTTGTGGTGGGCGCCTGTGGTCCCTGCTACTTGGGAGGCTGAGGCAAGAGAATTGCTTAAGCCCAGGAGTTTGAGGTTGCTGTGAACTGTGTCGCCACAGTCTTCTACCGAGGGCAAACACAGTGAGACTCTGTCTCAAAAAAAAAAAAAAAAAGAAAGAAAAGAAAATGCCAGTTCTTTTGAATTTGATGTATAGATTCAATCAAAATTCCACAGTTATTTGTTGCGTACTGACAAACTGATCCTAAGGCTTATACGAAGACGTGGAAGACTCAGAATAGCCAACGATATTGAAGAAGAACAAAGTTGGAGCACTGACACCACCTGACAGAAAAGCACACTATAAGGCTATAGGAATCCAGACGGCCTGTGGTACTGGTGAAAGAAGAGACAAATAGACCAATGGAACAGAATAGAAAACACAGAAATAGACACACATAGTTAACAAAGGAATAAAGGAAATATGAGGCAGAGAAGATAGTCAACAAATCATTGCTGAAATAACTAAAGATCCACATGCCAAAAAGCAAATCTAGACACAGACTTTATACCCTTTCCATAGACTAACTCAAAATGAATCACAGATCTAAGTGTAAGACAGAAAATTGTAAAATCCTTCAAGGTAACATAGGATAACAAGGAGTAATCATGCTCCTTGGTATTTACCCAAAGAAATTGAAAATGTCCAGACCAAAACCTGCACACACATATTTTTAGCAGCTTTATTCTAAATTGCCAAAACATGGAAGCAATCAAGATTTTTTTTTTTTGTAGGCAAATCGATAAATTGAGGTACATTCAGACAATGGAACATTATTCAGCATTAAAAAGGGCTGAGATATCAAGCCACGAAAAGACACACAGAGGCTAGACATGTTGGCTCAGACCTATAGTCCTAGCACTCTGGGAGGCTAAGGTGGGAGGATTACATGAACCCAGGAGTTCAAGACCAACTTAGGCAACATAGCAAGACCCCAACTCTACAACAAAATAAAAAATTAGTCAGGCACAGTGGTACATGTCTGTAGCCCCAACTACTCAGAAGATTGAAGTAGAGAGATTGTTTGAGCCCGGAATTTGGGTTACAATGAGTTATGATATGATACCTGTATCATTATACATTCCAGCCCGGGCAACATAGCAAGACCCTGTCTCTTTAAAAAAAAAAAAAAAGGAGAGAAAGAGAGAAGACACAGAGAAAGCTTAAATGCATAATTCTGAGTGAAAGAAAAGGAAACACACTGTACGTTACTAATTATATGGCACCTGGAAAAGGCAAAACTATAGAGAAAATAAACAATCAGTGGTTGCCAGGGGTTAATGGGATAAAAGGGATGAGTCACCAGAACACAGAGGATTTTTAGGGCAGTGAAACTGCTCTGTATGATACTTTGATAGTCACCATATGTCATTATCCATTTGCCCAAACCCATGAAAAGTACACCACTCAGAGCAAACCTTAATCTACTATGAAATTTGGGTGATGGTGTGTCAGGGTAGGCTCATCAGCCATAACACATGTGCCCACCACGGTGGGGATGCTGATGACGGAGGAAGCCATCCACGTGTAAGGGCAGCGAGCATGTGGGAAATCTCTGTCCCCTCTGTTCAGTTTTGCTGTGTACTTAAAACTGCTCTTTATTCCAGGATGTATTTTATTCGGTTAAAAAAAAAAAAAAACAACTGCTCTTTTAAAAAAAAATCTAATAAAAACAAACAAACAAAAAGAAGCATAAAACCTACTTTTCCCTGTGCTGTTGGTATTCAGAGAAAGGAAAAGCATCTTCAAGGAACAGGACCATAAAAGCCACACAACTGGAGAAGTAATCAGCCTCAGGAAAACATTCACGAAACTTCCTGTCCAAGGCCAAATTAACTGTCTTTCCTCTCCTCAGAAATACTCAGAGGGCTCCTGAAATTCCATTAAGGATAGAGCCCAAAGCCAACTGGATTTCAAACTAACCTAAATGGAATGACCCGAAATTCCCAGATGCAGCTACTTTGTGCAATGTTGTTCTGAAGTCGGGTGGTTCTGCCACAGCCCGACAGAGGGTGCTGGGAAACGGTGCGAGTCTGGCAGTGGGTCCCCACTACCATTTTCGCTGGTGGACACTTGTTCAAAAACAACTGCTTCCCATGACGTTATCTGTTTAGAACCTACCCACCATGCTTTCTTATGTTTTAAAAAATGTATATTGTTTAGGGTTCTTTAAGGGCAGTATTTTTCAACATTTTTTATCTCATGGCACACTTGAACCTATAAACTTCTATGGCACACTTATGCTGATCAAAAAAAAAAAGAGTGAAAAATATATACTTACTTTGAACTTCCTTTGAAAATAAGTAATGATCCTTAGAAATTTTTATGACACATGTAAGATACTCTCTTGGCACATCAGTGTGCTGAGGTACATGGTTGAAAATCACTGTCCTTAGGGTATTAGTAACATTGTATGAAGACAGAATGGGGCAGGGCTGGCTGGACTGCGAGATGAGATATGTGAAATCAACCTGGCATATATTTAAATGCCTAAAACTGAAATGGATAATAAGCATTATTATCCATGAAATGGATAACAAGCCAATAACTAAGAATACAAGAGGTACATGTGTAAATGATTATAGGAAGTGCAAACAGGAAGATGGTCCAGTGTCTGAAAGACCAGCATGGGTAAGAAAGAGAGGGCTTTAGAGTGTGCTCAGTAAGCCCAAGTCAGGGACGTCAGCTGTGGCAGAACCAAACGCCTAGCAAGGTGTATGGGAGACACAAGCGTGGAGGCCCTGCCAAGAGGGACTGGGCAACACAGTCAGGCACAGGGACAATAAATACTCAACAAGCATCTGCTGGGGATATGAAGGAACGAATGAATTTCCAAAGATGAAGGTATGAGAAACAAGGAACCAACCCTAATACATGACAGCTAACTTCTCAAATTCAGAATGTTCAAACCTAACAAAACCAATGCATGTATAAAGGCAATGGTATCAGAAACTGAGAATAAATCCCAGCAAATGGTGACTAACATCTGAACCGCAGTGTATTCAAATACAAATAACACCACACCCGTGTGGAACTGCCACATGCCCATACCAGGAATATGGAAGTCACTCTCAACTCCTCCGTCGCCCTCATTTGCCAGAGTCTCTTCGCCACCAAGTTCTTTTGCTTCAACATTCTAAATACCCTTGAAATAGATCCCCTTCTTTCCATCTTCCTGGCACTGTCTTCATTCACTTTCACTGAGACAGTGGCAATGACTTCTCACCTCCTCCTACCCACCCTCCAAACTGCAGCCACAGTGATCTTTCTAAAACATGTACTTGATCACTGCACACTCCTGCTTTAACCTTCCGGTGGCTTTCCAGCTGTCTTCAGAATGACGTCCAGAGCATTGGGGCCTTATGTATCTTTCCAGTGTCATTTCTTTCATTTCCCATTTGATTACACTGGAACCACAAATATGAAAGGCAGAGACGCTCACTCATGAGGAGCTCATCTGCAGCAGCACTAGACATCGCCGCATTGCCCTGGTGCCAGAGGGGGAGTTGCTGCTGACACATCCTATCATTGTAGGGAACTGGGGTTTCTTTTCTTTCCTTCTTTTTTAAGACAGATTTTGCTTTGTCACCCTGGGTAGAGTGCCGTGGCATCATAACTCACAGCAACCTCAAACTCTTGGGTTCAAGCTATTCTCTTACCTCAGCCTCCCAAGTAGCTGGGACTAAAGATGCCCGCCACAGTGCCTGGCTATTTTTAGAGATGGGGTTTTGCTCTAGCTCAGGCTGGTCTCAAACCTGTGAGCTCAGGCAATCCACAGAGTTCTGGGATTACAGGCGTGAGCCCTCATGCCTGGCCTTGTGATTTCTTTTTAAATGAGTACACACAGCCTTGCATCTCTCTGGAGAGGCCTGAAAAAAACTGCGGAGAATGGGTTCATTTATGAGTGGGCAGAAATAGCTGAAATATCAGACATCTTGCTTTTGGAGTTCCCTGAACAAAAGGTGTTAGGACAATCTAACAAATAAAAAAAATTTTTATAGGTGAGAGCCTCGTCTTGCTTTGCTGAGTCATCGATTTTTTCCTATATACTGGTCTCACTTGCTCATCTATAACCACCCATCAGACACCCATGTATCTCTAGTACCCCTTACTTTACGTTAATACTACCCAAATCATACATAATCAAAATAAAAAGTCCGCACTACTGCATTACTGCTAGTTAGTAACTGCATAACTATTCTTTTTGCTTTTTTTTTTTTTTTTTTGTAGAGACAGAGTCTCACTTTATGGCCCTCGGTAGAGTGCCGTGGCATCACACAGCTCACAGCAACCTCCAGCTCCTGGGCTTAAGCGATTCTCTTGCCTCAGCCTCCCGAGTAGCTGGGACTACAGGTGCCTGCCACAGCACCCAGCTATTTTTTTGTTGCAGTTTGGCCGGGGCTGGGTTTGAACCCGCCACCCTCGGCATATGGGGCCGGCGCCCTACTCACTGAGCCACAGGCGCCGCCCCCTGCATAACTATTCTTTCCAAAGCCTGATAGAAATTATTTGGGATTAATCAAGTTTGAATTATTATACATATCAATGGATTCTGAAAAGTACATATACATATATAAAATACTGAGATAAGAATAGTAAAAATGGCACAACCACCTTCTTGAACTCTTGGTGAATGATGCAGCAAAGAATTTTGCCAACAACCATACTATTAGATTTCACTAAGCAAGTCAGAAGTAATCAAGTGTTCCCATTTGCTCAAAAACTCAGAGGAAAATCCAGGGAAAAACCCTCATCAAAATGAACCACAGATCTGGCCTGGCACAGTGGTTCACACCTATAATCCTAGCACTCTGGGAGGCCGGGGTGGGCAGGTTGCCTGAGTTCATAGGTTCGAGCTATATTCAACATTCAACATTAGCCCTCACTCTAAAAATAGTCACATGCTGTGGTGGGTGCCTGTAGTCCCAGCTACTCAGGAAGCTGAGGCAAGAAAATAGCTTGAGCCAAGAGTTTGAGGTTGCTGTGAGACCCTGTATTAAAAAAAAAAAAAAAAAAATGAGCCACAGATCTAAACATATGACACAAAATTGTAAAATACTACAACATAGGATAACAAGGAGTAATCAGGCTCCTTCGTATTTACCCAAAGGAATTGAAAATATGTCCATACCATGTGCATAGCAGGGTAATGTTTAGAAGAAAATTGTCATGAGACCAAGGACAGCACTGACCCACACAGGGCACGGGCTAGTCAGTGTCAGGATGGCAGTCACAGGGGAGAACATGCGTGGACAAAAGTAAAAACAGGCCCATTACACACACATAACAAAATGTGTTGAATGTGTATAAAGGGCAAAATCGCTGGCATTTTGGGGAATGATTCCAGATAGTGCACAGAAAAATAATACTTGCACCTTTAGAGTTACGTACCGAGCTTAGTGTATCTTAGAAGAAAATGAAAATAACTTGGTAACTTTTATGAAAAATTTCAAAAGCTGACTCTTGAGAAAAACAGTAAGTAAATGATAATACGTATATTACTGGGAATATGGGGAAAAAAATCATGAAAGCAATACCCAAATGAGTTTAAGAAAACCTGGACCAAACCAAATAGTGAAGATAAAGAATGTCTGTGAACTGGGAAAAAAAATCTGCTGACATGGAAAGAACCCCATCTAATACCCACAGATAGATTTTTTTCTCTGCTTTTTAGATAAATTACAGACACTGAATAATCTGAATTCTTATATAAACTTTCAAATTTTCACAGGATAACCAGTTTGGAGAATGTGTGTCCAACTCCTTAGCTCCCATCTGCCAAGTTTTGCATTCAATTGCTCCTTCCACTGCGTGCAAATCACTGTGGGGTGTGGGACTGCAGAGTGGCAGGTGTAATTAACCTGTCAGCCCTTCCTTCCCAGGCCTAGACCCTTCTCACAGTAGGGGAGCATCCCACAGCCGGGGAAAGGGTATCAGAGGGAAAGCAGCAGCTGCCACCTAGGAAATTAATTGGAAAGAATGAAACTCCCCCCCCCATTCCATCTCACCCCAATTCAGAACATTTTAATTGCAGAGTGGCTAAGCTCATTAAATGCTGCTCAACTGTTGACAGAAGATTATCACATATTGAGTTTAAAACCTATATGGTCGTCATTCTTCCTGATAAAAGTTTGTAAGGGTATTTTTCCAGAAGCCCAATCTAGAATGAGTGTGGTGTGGTGATTTGTTAAGGAGCTTATCCTGCCAATGTGGATGTGAGCAATTTGTTTCTAATTATTTCAATAAACGAGCTTTATAAGAAATCCTAATAATAAAGTAACTTATGCCACAGAAGAATAAATCCTGGTGCTCTCAATATCCAGATAACATAACCAAGCTATTAAGAGCTGCCTCATCAATAAAGGTAGTCTTTGTATAAGGATAGAACTCCATTTACATAATACACCACTGGTGCCTAATGCAAAACAGGGTTTATAGACATTAGTTGAATTTGCAGCATGAATTCACATTCCACCTTTGCATTGGTCAGAAAGCATTATTTCACACTTCAGTGCTCTAACAAATAAATTAATAAAGCTCACCTCATTTCCTGTAAATCCCGATGTGCATACCTCTCGATTCGAAATAATAATATCCTCTAGTCTTGCCCTTGCATGTCCTTTGAGTCACGCTCGGAGAGAGAATTATTTTCTGGCCTGCCCCACCCTGCATCTGAACTCCAGATGTCTCCAAACTGGATTCCAGCCAAAGCTCGGAAAGGAATCTCAGAGACGGCGATGGTCTCATCCTTTTATGTCAAGCAAAGTGAGGAAAGTTGCTAGGACCTTCTTGTCCTTAAAAACTCAAAACAGGGCAGTACCTGTGGCTCAGTGGGTAAGGCGCTGGCCCCATATACCATGGGTGGCGGGTTCAAACCCGGCCCCGGCTGAACTGCAACCAAAAAATAGCTGGGCGTTGTGGCGGGTGCCTGTAGTCCCAGCTACTTGGGAGGCTGAGGCAAGAGAATCGCTTAAGCCCAGGAGTTGGAGGTTGCTGTGAGCTGTGTGTTGCCATGGCACTCTACCGAGGGCCATAAAGTGAGATCCTGTCTCTACAAAAAAAAAAAAAAAAAAAACTCACAACATACCAAACTCCATCTTTCCAGGATAAAAATGCAGCAGAACACCCCAGAACCATAGTTTCACATGGATCATGAGGTGGATGTAGACAGGACCCACGGCCATCTCATTGATGCACTTTGATAACCTCCATGCCTGGCACACAGCAGGTGCCCAGTGAACACTTGTGAAATAAATTAAAAAAAAAATCCTTCATGTTCCATCCCAGATCCAACAAAATGATTCAATGTAATGTTGATACACTTGAAAGTGCTGTAAAACAGTGGTCCCCAACCTTTTTGGCACCAGGGACTGGTTTCATGGAAGACAATTTTTCCATAGACTAGGGGGCAATGGGGTGATTAGAGTCTCATTAGGGGTACAGAAACTAGATCATTTGTGCATGCAGTTTACAGCAGGGTTCCCACTCCTAGGAGAATCTAACAACCTGGCAGGAGATGGAGCTCACACCAGAATGGGAAACAGGTGTCAACACAGATGAAGCTTCACTGGCTGGCTTGCCACTCACCTCGTGTTGCGTGGCCTGGTTCCTAACAGGCCACAGACCAGATTGTCTATGGCCCAGGGGTGGTAACCAGAGCTGCAAAATACATTTATTGTTTATTTACCTGGGTTTCTTACTCACCCCTGAGATACTTTGTGAGATATGAAATAATAAACACTGATACGTATAGTCAAAAAAGGGAATCGGGCCAGCACAACTAAAACACCCACAAACAAACAAAAGTATATACTTATTTGCAAAGATGTTTGAAGTATTATAATATATAAAAATCAAAGTGCGGAAATATGAGAGAGAAAACAAAACAGAGAGAGAGAGATGGACAGACAGAGACAGAGAGAAAATATTTACCTTTGGCATCTTTAAATCTTATCCTGTAGGACCTAAAATTGAATTTCTCCTTTTAGAAAGGAAAAATATATTTCTTTTTCCCTCTGTAATATGTATTTCTATATTTATGTGCAGATACAGACAGGCAAGATTTTTACTAGCAAAAGAAAAAGTCTAGGGTCACACACCAAACCATTCAAACTTATTAATGTTATTAAATCTGACAGGTAGGCTTTGGGAGAGCCTCACTTTCTATTTTATGCATTTCTGTACTGTCTCAATTTTTTACAGTGAACAAGTATAAATTTTTCAAAAACAAAATGATCCAAAAATTTTAAAAAGTCACAAATAAATAATTACATTCTGTGGCATATCTTGAGTGTTTTAGGAGCTCAATAAAATTTTAATTGTCTGGAATGTAATTAAAGACCTTGATCCACCAGTATTTTTTTCCTGCATTCTATTCTCAGGAAAAAGAAGGAAATCATACAAAAATAGATTCATATCAAAAATTTAGGGAGCAGTATTATTTGTCCATAGTGAATGGTTTTAGCACATGGCATAAAGACCAACATTCAGCCCTTGAATTTATCTATCTCCATCTCGGTCTCTGTACGATGACGTTTAGACCTTTGCTAGCCTATATGTGGTCCCAGACAAGTAGCTTGTCAGAATCGCAGGCCCCCTCCCGACCTACTGAATCAGAATCCCTGGGAGGAAAGTCCAGGAATCTGTGTTTTAACAAGATCCCTTGGCAATATGTATGCACACTCCACACATATGCATATATGTAAGTTAACAAGCACTAGTTTGAAACACTAACCCTGAGTTCCTGCATGATTATTAACCTGGAAAGAAAGATTTATTTCTATCAGGTTGCCCATTTAAAAATAGAAAAATAGACATTTGACATATTATTCAAGAAGTGATGACCAATGTTAACCATTAAACAAAATCAAGTAGACATATAGTCTTCCCCCTCTTATTCCACCAAATAGTTTGAAATGACATTAGAATAAAACACAATAAAAGAGAGCAGAAAATTTCAGCTCCAGAACAAGTGTGGGAAAGTATAATTCTAGAATTACTTGTTTTAACCATCAGATAGTGCTCACGCCTTGGCAGGGCAAACAGAAGGCCAGGTCATAGGACTAGGATGGCAAAGCCTGGCACTTGTGGTGCTACCACTCTCTATCCCATACCAATCGCAGACATCACCAGTCAATGGCAGTGCTTCTCCTCCCACCTAAGACGCAGCACCAGAATCCTTCTCAGGGGCAGCCATAGCTCATGGATCAAAGTCAACACTTAGGAAGAAACATTTCTAACGTCCCATTTAAAAACTGCTAGATATGATGAATCACCTTTAAGCACCGATAAATGAAGGACAATGATTTAAGGCCCTGTGGGATGAGCAAACCAAACATGAGACATTCAAAATGGCCAAGGATTACTCCCTATATTGAGAAGTGTGTTTATCTCCATTCCTCAAACTGTTTGATTGGTGCAAGAATCACTGAGCATTAGAGCCAGAAGGAGTCTTACAGACTATTTAGTTTGACTGCTTTTCTCACACAGGAGGGAGTACTGTTCTACAGGAATCACAATGGCAAAATCCCTGAGCTTATTATGGCAGAGCCCAACTGGGAATCGATCCTCATCTAACCAGGATTTCTCCCATTGCACCAAATGGCTCCTAAAGCCACAGTGGCCAATGGCAGAAAAAACTACATACAGATATGCTTATGAATTCATAATCAAAGAACCACATCATCCTCTACTCTAGGAAAAATTCAAACTCATGCAATGGTGGACAATGAGCCTTGGTAAGAGGCTGCAACCAGCCATCAAGGAGCCCTGCGCTGGTGGAACGGGGATGAGCTACATGAGGGAACGCTCTCTGGGAGCTATGTCCGGGAGCCTTGTGCTCTTAGGTTTCCCAAAAGTACTCGGATTTCAACACCTTTGCAATTAAATTCATGAGTCACACCGCACACCTGTGCCAAATCAACAAGAGCAAACCTAGTCTTCCTCTTCTAGTAGTTGTCTCGTGAATAATATTATTATTCATAGAATTATGCAGGCTACGACTAGGAGTCATATTTGTCTCTTCCCTCTTCTTCAGTCTCAAATCTGATTAACAGCATCATTGATTTTGTCCCTAGATATCTTGGGAATTATCCACTTCTCTATATCTTTCCTCATAACTATGCTAAATATAAATGTTGTCTAGACATTGTCTCTTGCCTAGACTTCTGCAATAACTATTAACTGGTTAAGTGGTCATCTCAAATTTATCATACCCTTCTCCTTACTCTGTTGACAACAAGTGGCCAGAGGGACTTCTTTCAAATCAGAATCCTGACTATGTCACTTATGCCTACTCAAAACCATTCAGTACCTTCTCCTTGGTTTTCATATGACACTGAAGTCCCTATAGGATCTGACCCCCATCTGTCTCTCCTGCCTCCCCTGGCTTCCTCTAATTCTCCACACCTGAGTCCTTCCTTAGTTTCCCAGTGTCTCACAATCCTGTTACTACAGGCCTACATGCAGGCTACTCCTCTTTCTGGATCCTTATCCCTCCGTCATCTCAGCTGCAGACTCACTTTCCTCAAGGAAGCCTTCCCAGACTCCCCAGTAAAGATCTTTCTCATGGGTAAGTATTTATCCTCCTAGGTAAGTATTTGTTTCCCTAGAAGTCTTGCATCGGTTTATAATTACACATTCATCAGGGCATTACATGATCAATGTCTATCTCCTCAGCTACCACTTCATCATCAGTAGTCTGCAGACTTCATGAGTGCAAGACAGACATGGCCTCCTGTTTTAGCTAACCATTTTATCCTCAGTGTCTAACCAAAGGTCTGACACATAGTAGATACCCAATATCCACCAAATTGAATGAATGAATGAACAAGTGAAGGCGTAGAGGTTAAGCTTATGCCCATGCTTATGAAGCAACTACTGGAATAATCATTCACAGGCTCCAGGTACATGTAAGAGTGATAAGAGTCTAGGATTTCGCAGGGCAAATAGCCCAATCGCTCCCAAAACCTACGTACATATTTGTGCCAAATGGTCTATTCCTGGAAGATGTGTATATACTAAGACCCAGGCCAACCCATTCCTCTGGGTTCAGACATACTGCCATGATATTTTATGACTTGTCATCTCAGACCCATTTTCACCCCTCACAATTTGAGGCAGAGATGCCAAGTACATAGGTACCTGAATTAGTCCCAGGTAAGGGATAATGATTAACCTGACAACTATTAGTGACTGAATACAGCAATGGGAAGTTCTTAATATTCTGGTATTTATTAGAGACTCAACATGGGAGAGCAGCAGAGAACAGTGTGTTCTCCAGATCCACAACATAGTCTTGAAGTTGTTCCTAACATCTAAAGCTGATCGTTAACTGTAGTGAATAATCTACCTGCTTCTCACTGTGCCTACTTTTAACAGACAACTGGATCACAGTGTCTTCAGGGTAGTTAAAATAAGTAGAAAGTATGGACCTTGCTGGTTCATATATGAACTGGGTACAGACCGTGAGTGCTTGCACATACATCCGCTCTCTCTCTGTCTTCCTTCTTCCTTCTCTCTCTCTCATTTTTCAAAGAACTCCAATATTAAACAATGAATTAAATTTTTTTCAACACAGAATTACTCTGCTTTTTCAGAGTGGCCATCTTATGGCTTGTTCCTTTAACAACAGAATCCTGAAACTGAAATTAACCTTCAGAATGTATTGTATCAAGGGTATGGTCTTCTAGGTAATATCTTGATTAAACCAGTCCTCTCATTGGAGAATTCTCAAAGCACTCCAATCAAATCTTCAGCATTAAAGTAACCTTCAACCTTACCCCCAACATATACCCACAATTAAGAATGGCAAGTAACAGTCACATGGTAACACTTACCTATACCACAACACATGCAAACAAATTAGGCTGTGTCCTGTGGGTAACTCCTCACATGCTGGCTATGAGTCTACCTCTCCAGGCCCACTGTTGTCAGTGCCTGTGAATATCTCACAGGACAGGTTCATGCTTGGCCCTAAGTGGCTTCTATGTTATAAGTGGAGTCTATTTCAGCCTCTGGGAATGTTCTGGGTACAAGTAAGTGATGACCAGCTACTTGATCTTCCCGTTTGATGTACCTGTTATGTGCATACCAGAGAGGACACAGAGCTACAATGCACAAGACCCCATGCCCTGGAGGAATGTGGACCCATTTCCACACTAGTTCCTCCTTTAAACTTGTAACCCAGCCCCCAGATTTAATGCTCTCTTAGGCCAAGATCTTCCCTGGTTGCTTAAGGAATATGCTCTTTCTAATCCTAAATTTCCTCAAATGACAAGATTTCTTGGTTTTCTCTTGGTTCCATCCTTTCTCTAGCCAGGTCTTCAGTCTCTTCACTGCCTTTTCATCCATCTCTCATTTCCTCCAGAGTACAAATTCTTAACCCTGGCTGCACTTTAGAATTACCTGCAGAATTTAAAATATGCAAACGTGCAGGTGTGAATGTGTGTGTGTATGTGCAAACACACATGTGCTCTCACCTGCTTTTGCCTGTGGCTCAGCCCCACCCCAGAAACATTAAGGCAGATCTCTGGGGAGTGGGGATTGGTCACTCACAGTCTATAAAAGCTCTTCAGTAATTTCATTCTAGTTATAGTCAAGGGTGAGAACCACTGCCTTAGAATTTGTTCCCTATTGTACCTTGTTGTTTACATTTATACATTCAGAATTTATTTATGATAATCCGTTCATTTTTATTTATTGATAATTCTCTAGGCTCTAAGAATTGTGTTGGGCATGAGAATGCCTAACTGTTTAGATATAACCTTTCATGTTGATGTTCTAGATATTCCTATGCACAGCCCTCCTGTTCTTCCTTCTTATACTGTCCCCAGAGAGCTCCCTGCCCCATCATCCTGCCAACTACCATCTACTTTCTCAGGGCCCCCAAGTCTAAATCATTAGTCCAAACATCTACCCTCCTATTTAGACTAGTGCATCTAATTACATATTAGACATGCTGGCTTGAGTAACTCACATCAAGCCAAACTCAACATGTCAAAAATGGAATATTCCAACTCCCCTGCTGAACCCCTCTCTCCTTCTCTATCCTTTCGGTGCCTTGCTATCCATCTGCTCACCCCTTGTTTTAAAGCTGGGGAGTCTTGTTTCCACCCCTTTTCCATGAATTCCTAGCTTCTCATCCTCTACATCTGTTGTTTTTCCTCTAAAACATTGTGTCCTCATCCAGCCCTCAGCATTTCTCTCTGAGGCTTCTGGTGGCTCTCCCTGCATCTCGTATTGCTACCTATAGTTTCATCTTCAGTAGAATCACCAGAGTAAACTGTCTCAAGGGAAAACTCAATTCACACCACAGCTTTCTGTTGCTCAAAAGTAAAGTTAAAGGTCCTTAATCTGGTATATGAGGCCATCCACGATCTGACCCTTCTCTAATTCTCCAGCCCCGGCTAGAAATGATTTGTGAACCCACGATTATTATAGCAATATTGAGGTGCGTACAGCTTCCCTTTCCCAGTGAGGCTTTTCTTACCTGCCTCCCCCATGGCTGTTCTCATGGTGTCTTCTCTGCCTATAAAACTCTTCAGCTCACCCCCTCCCATGTAAGCACTTTCTGATTAGTTGTATTGCCTTTATACTAACTCCAGTTGGTATCTACAGTACTGTCATGGGCCACATAATGATATTTGGGTCAACGACAGACTGTATATGTGATGGTGGTTCATAAGATTATAATATCATACTTTTATTGTGCCTTTTCTGCATTTAGATATGTTTAGATACACAAATACTTACATTGTCCTACAATTGTCTACATTATTTAATACAGAGGCATGCTATACAGGCTTGTAGCCTGGGAGCAATAGGCTATCCATACAGCCTTGGTGTGTAGGAAGCATTATCTAGGTTTGTGTAAGTACACTATATGATGCTCATACAATGACAAAATTGCCTAATGATGCATTTCTCAGAATGTATCCTTGACAGTAAGCAATGCATGACTACATTATACCACTGAAAATAAGCATAATTATGTGTCTTTGTTATTGTATTCCCCATAGATGGCAAACTCTCTAAAGCTGGTGACTATAACTGTTTCATTATTGCTTTATCATTATTATTATTATTATTTTCAGAGCTTAGAACAATGACTGGAACATCTCAAGTACTCAGTAAATGCTGCTTTTGGGATAAATGAAGACATGACTTCCTCCCCTTAGGAAGTTTAAAATCTACTACATTTATTTTAGTATTTATATTCATTTATCCAAGCCCAGAGATAGTTTCTTTTCTCCAAAACCTTTAACATATACTCCAAAGGTCCATTACAGTTAAATACAAATGACAATTTAATTCAGCACTGGGAGTAGGTAGCTCACCAAAATGTCCCAAGAATACAGAGGGATCACATGTGTTACCAAATCATAAGACTGACATAAAGTGACACTCTTTGAAGACAACAGAGTCTAAAACTGACCCTTTGTTTCCCAAAATTTGATTGTTTTTCAGAAAAAGTCCTTAACAGAGAGTCTAGAGTCTTGTCAGTACAGAAGGCAGATTATACAATCAGACAAACGAGACTGGTCTGCTGACCCAGAGCACTGACTGGTCTGACAGTCCTTCACACAAACCAACCAGCTCTTTTGGGAAACTAAACTGTTAGATGTCATATCAAAGACATGAATCAGGGAGAAGTTACACATTATGCTTATTTTGTTAGAGATCTGAGTGGAAACCACTGAGCCATTGAGTAATGAACTCAGTTTGACCTTGTCAAAATCCTACACCTAGCAGTATTTGAGGGCTTCTTGGTTCCACCTTTTCATTTAAAGTTGTTTGAACTTTAGTTGAGCACATGAATGTTTTCAGTTATCACAAATGTGCTTATATATGCACATTATTTCACATTCATCTGCACCTGCCTCGTAGGCATCACCAGAGGCCCTAGAAATATTTAGAGAACCACTGAAGTGTGAGCAATAGTTAATAAAAAATTCTTGCAGTTTTAATTACAAACAAAAAGCAAGCATGTTTCAACTCTATAAAATGGATCTGGAATATCCAGAGAACCGCTGCTGTTTACAACTATACATAAATTATATTCATCTTTCACACTGAGTTAGTGCAGCATTAAAGATTAATAAAGTAATCTTTAATAATTAATATTAAAGATTAATAAAGTCACAAGTCCCAATATTTATGAAAATACTAATTCTACCATCTGTTTCAGGAGTTCTATCTGATCCAACCTCCTAAATAAATGGAAATTAATAAACAAAAGCTCTACTCGCCCTCCCTGCCATGGCGGTCTTCTCGTTCTCTAAGTTATCTTCCCATCTATGAAGACTAACACAAGACGGGCAGCATTCTTGGTGCCGTGTGTGTTGGGAAGGAATATTGCTGTGTTTTGTCCAAAGGCAATTAATGGTGGGAAGAGGTCAAGAAGTAAACCAACACCAGAGCAGCACTTTCATTCTGAGCCGTGACCGCTAAGCAACCATGATATAAGATAAGGTATGAGGTTCTTACCGGGGCATCTTGGTTCCTATTGGCATATTTTTTTATTCTGCCCCTTACTTTGTAACCAGTATAAGTATTGGCCTCTCAGCACACAAAGAAATATCAGAAAGCCAGTGCCTTTTCACCTGGCACAATGGATGGTTCACATATTTACCAACATATTTGGTAAATTGTGAGAATGGAGACACACGTCATTCATTCACTCTCTCAACAAATATGCTGGCTTGACTTTTTAAAGTCAATGGTGTTATAGGTATCAGTGAATGAAAACAAGTCCTTGTTCTTAAATTGTCTGTACAATAAATATCCAATTACAAAATAGTGAGTTGGGCTATGATAGGCCAAACACATTGAAATACCTCTGACCCAGATGTAGAGGTCAAGGAAAACTCGAGATAGATCATCCAAGACAAGAACTAAGAATAAATAGCATTAGTGAGATGAAGGAGGTGAGAATGGGGGAGGAGGGTACTGCAGGTGCAGGACCTAGAACCAGCCGGAACATGATGCAGTATAAGGTATTTTGGACTGAAGTCTGGATTACAGTTTATACCCCCAAAAGTTTTTGCATGGCAAAGGAAACAAGAGATATTGGAGCCCTTCAGTATCTGTATCTTGGAAATTTTTATCCAAATCTTGCCAATGAATCAGTAGGTCAATAAATAAATAGTGATGCTTCCTTACATAAACCCCACGTACCATTTTGTTGGATAAGCCTCAAAAAAACAGAACAGAATTAGATCACAAAAGAGAAAAGGCAACTCAATTCATCAAAGAAGCCACCAGGAAGGCAGACAAAAGGAAAAAGTCCTTGGCCTCAAAGGCAGGCCCAGGAACACACAAACAAAGCTCTAAAAATCACGTGTGAAAAGATATCACCCAGGGTCTGACAGACTTTAGTACGCAGAAATATTTAAAAGTCAGAACTGTTCACTGTATCTTAAAATAATAAAATTGAACACTTTTAGCAACCTTCTTAAAATATGAAGTGAGATAAAGAAAAGACTTATCAGTATGCCTGCCAATAGTAAATATTGACTAAATATTATTGGCTATAATTACCACCATCATCTATGTAAAACCAGGTAATAATTTGATGCAACACATCAGTCCAGAAAAAGCATTTCTTTTTTTCATATATATATATATATGGTCAGTTATATATCCCCCACCTTCTGAGACAGGGTCTCACTCTGTTGCCCAGGCTCAGAGGTGCAGTGACATCACTGTAGCTCACTGGAGCCTCCAATGCCTGGCTTCCTCCTCCTACTTCAGCCTCACAAGCAGCTGGGACTATAGGCAGTCATCACCACACCCAGTTAATTTCTTTATCTTTTACTTTTTGTAGAGACTGGATCTTGCTCTGTTCCCCAGCCTGGTCTGAAACTCCTAGCCCTAAATAATCCTCCCATCTCAGCCTCCCAAAGTGCTAGGATTACAGGAGTGAGCCCCCACACCAGGCCAGGAAAGCATTTCTTACTTAAGAAGCACATAAGGAAGCTTAGGAAGCTTTCATGTTTTAGTCAGAAAAACATGTTTTAGTCAGTTCTGTTTCTGACTAAAACATGAAAGCTTCCTAAGTGTCACCGAAGGCAACACACTGGGGTGTGGGTGGAGCAGCCTGCCAGCTTCTCTGCTCAGGGCACTCTTCATCTGAGACAGATATAACCTGGAAGGATTATGTAATTAACTAAGATAAAGTCCTATTCACAGAAACACTCTTCAGTGCTAGGAGGGGGGGCTATTCCCCTCAGAGATAATGGCTAAGGATGACAATTTGCTTGGAAACAATATCCCACGCTTGATTAGGTCAGAACAGGTAAGACCAAGGAAGCCTTTCACATGGAATGGTACTGTTACCACACTTGGCCTTGTGGTCAACATGCATGGGAGAAACTGCCCTTCTCATTATTTAAGTTGTGTGTGTAAATATTTGGGGGGAATTCTTGAAGTTGCCAGATCATTGCATAATAGTTTCCAGAAAAATTATCCTATGTTCACCTAAATACTTTCTAGTTTCCTCAAGCTCCCATGTTAACATATGTAGCAAAGATAAATTATCCTCCTACCCAAAATAGCGTTTTTGCAAGTTTCTCTGTCTCCTCACATTCCTCCCATTTTCTGTCTCTTTCAACTTCACCATTCAGTGCCTGTGAGAATGATACGGAGGAGTAACCTGATCGCCAAGACAGGTAAAATTCAGCGGATATGGTGAGCTGAGGCATACCATAAAAACTCTGCTTGGAGTTTAATCAAGCTACAATTCAACGTGCTTTGTCCATTCGAATAAGAGGTACAAACAAAATTCGTAAGCATGAAGCAAAACTCCAGCTAAAGGAACAAAGCGGTTGCCATGGCTTTGTACATCTGCAGAGGCTCCATTCACGTGGCCTCAGCTCTCTCCCAGCCAAGCCAACCTCAGCTGGTTTGCACCAAACAAGAATGAATTATCCCATACTGATCCCTTCTTTTCTCAAGACCCATGGTGAGCCCTAAATGCTTCTCATATCACATTAAAGTACCCAACATGGATTTCAAGGGGATTTATCCTTGGCTTGTAAGGATAGTTACAAGCCACACTAGTTAAGACGCACGTGTATTAGTTTGCTAGGGCTGCCATAATAAGCATCCCTTGGCTCAAAGAAGCATCACCTTGATCTCTGCCTTTGTCTTCACCTAGTGTTCTCCCTGTGCATCTCTGAGTCCAAATTTCCCATTTTTATAATAGGGGACATCAGTTATATTGGATTAGGGCCCACCCCAAAGACCTCATTGAACTTGATTACCTCTATAAGGACTTTATCTCCAAACTAAGTGACAGCCCAAGGGACCAAGGGTTAGGACTTTCATGTATGAAATTTTAGGGAATAATGTTCAATTCATAATACATAGCACTATCTTTGCCATTATTATTTAGCTGAGTCTATGGAGCAGCAATCGTAATGAGAATAACACACACTTGTTGTCAGATAAACTTAAATTAAAATTCAGCTCTGCCATTTGCACCAAGCTTTTCTACTAGGTAAGATAGAGATAAAATTCCTATCATGCAGAATGGTACGAAGACTAAATTGGGTAAGCGACTTCTGTAAAGAAGGAGAGTTGCACATTACAGATCACCAATAACTATTTTAACCCAGCTAGAATGACCCTTATCATGTCTGACCTCTCTTCTAATATAAAACATAACACAACAAAATCACATTTGTTCCTTATTCCAAAAGATAATTTAAAATATATATATCTCTGAAAGACTCTAAACATTCTCTCTTCCCATAACAAAAAAGCTTTGCTGTTGTTATTGTTGACGGTTGTTTACCTGGCTGTACGTTAACCAATCCAAATCCTTTCTATGGCTCCTTTCATATTTGAGTTCATTTGGCCATTTGATTGCAAGCTCCTCGAATGAAACAACGACAATACCTGAAAATACTTTTCCAAGACAGCCTTTTTGTTAAACACCTTCACTACGTAATTCAATGGTGATTTAGTGAAACTCTGAAGGGGACCTTCATTTCCTAGTGTGTTCTTTCTGTCTTTGATGTGCACTGTCTACAAGCATATGCTTGTTGCCTCTGCTAATCTTATTATTAAAATCTACTTGCAGAAAAAACAGTGATACATTTTGGGGGGATTTAGTAATAAAGTCCTTTGGGCTGCTGGATACTATGGGGCAGGTTACGTAAACACAGAAGATTTCTATATTTATTTTGACAATTTTTTTAGCAGATGGTTGTTAGGTCTGTTTAATATGAATCTGTACCTTATAACATTTTTCTAATCTGTGCTTTATCTAATTTGCATGAAGGCACTGCATGGGCTAGCATTGGCCCTGCTGTTGAGAAATCTTACATGTAATTCCTCTCAAGAGATTTTTCAGGCAAGGAGATCTAAACCAAAGGAAGAGAACTCTGTGCAATTTACAACATCAGTAAGGTGAGCAGTTGATTCAGGGAGAATCTTCTGAAAAGCCCTATATCAAAGAGTAACTTCCCTTCCCAATGTCAGCTCATGAACAAAAACTTTAATCAAGGGCTTCAGGATGGGGAGGGAATTGGTAGCCCTGGAGGTCACTCACCAGAGAGATGGAGGAGCTAAGACATGATTTTCTTTCTGGAAAACATGCTGACCTTGAGTTACTACTTAAGAGCAGAGACCTAATCCTTAGGAATGGACAACAGTGCCTTCTTCACTCATACAGCAGCTGAATCTTCTGGAAGACAAACTCAAGCTCATCATGAAGAAACTCTCAATATAAGAAACAAGAGACTGAATGTATTATTTGGTAGAAATCTGGCGTATTGATATGTGATAAGTACCTTGGCTTGGTGCATTGTAATACTTCAAAAGCAAAATTTGTTATTGAGCCATCCAGATCATCTCAACACAAAATAACAATCTGACAAATGACAATGGCCAATGGTATCAGCACCAACCATATTTTTAAAAATTTAATGAGCCTAAGACATGGAGAAAATGTGTTCATTCTGAGCAAATCCATATTATGGTTGGAGAGCATGAAATATAGCAAATGAAAAAACTTCAGGGGTAGCAAAATTGTATGATTTATCAACGTTGACATCCTTGAAGAAAGACTGATAGGGTGACTGGGAGCACGGACCAACAGATGGAGAGAGAGTGGAAAGCAGGAGGTGAGGCCCCCCACGTTCAGCAGCAGAAGTCAGAGAACCCTTCAGTGGAGATGACTGACCAGATTTTGAACACCTGACTCCTACTCAGCCAGCACAGGCATCCAGACACAGAGTTGAGGATGTCGTTGGTTGGTTTGTAAAGTGGAGCTGGGCTGGAACTGGCATCATAGGCAGTGATAGAAAGACCACTTTTCAGAGAGAAATGGAGAAGAAGAAAAAGTTGAGAATGGAGAAGCCATGGAGAGGTAAAGAAACAGCCACGGAACCAGAGAGAAGTGTCAACACAGAAGGTCGGTTTGGTTTCCGTCCTGGAGCCTGTGACAGCAGGACAGCTTGCCTGTCCTCACTCCTCACTGGGGCTGGCCCCAGGGAGGTTCTGCTTTGTCCAGTTACAGCTTTGTCACCAAAGCTATCCCAGAAGAGGCCACAAGCCAAGGGGCTAGTGAGAGGTCCGTGGCAGGGAGAGGGGTGGCGCTTTGAGGGGAGGAGGAAATCAGGCCATGGAGGGCTGTGGCAGAGAAAGTTCAGGATATCTGCTACAAGAAGGAATGGCTCGTTTACCCTAAGACTTAAAAATCACAAAATAGTTATCTTTACAGAGCCAGGCTGGGGGCAGCTGTGGACGGAAGAGAGGAGCTCTAAGATTCTGCATATACTGATAGGCAAAAATGCAGATTAAGAAAGCCTACTGGAGGACTTTTGTGTGGCAATTTATATGAGGTCTTTAATTTCTTCCCCCACAGAAGTTTCTACTGAAGAGAAATCCCCTTCAATAAGAACACCTTTAGCAGATTATTAAAAAAGACAGTGTGAAACCTTCAATAATATTTAGAAATAAGTGTAGGAGAACTAACTGATTCATTCATCACCTTTTCAAAGAACTGGTGGGGGCTCCATTTTGACTACATTGCACAGTACACACAGACCTTTGTGTACTAAAATTAATGAAATAAGGGGGGAGGCTTATGGGTCTCAGTAGTTCTCCCAATTTAAATACACTTAAGTAACTGTGAAAACTAGTCAGTTTACACATAAAGTCATGCCAGTTTAAAACAGAAAAGTTCCATTGACATTGACCGCATTTTTGGCTCCTATTAAATTGCTACATAAATATATAAAGCAGGGCTGTAATCCTATATGTCTGCAAAAACATTTTTTTGGCAAATAGAAGTCTTTCCATTTTTAATCTCAATCTTTCTTACCAACATTCTTTAAAAAATTTAAATTACTTCGGACTCTGATTATCCTAATACCCCCACCCCCACATACGTTTTTGCCCCCATGTTGCTCTTATCCATCCCTCTCTTTTCCATATTCATACATAAAATGGTTTAGAGTCAATGATGATTACAATTGTTAATCTCTCAAAATCCTGCTTGTCAGTGGAGCAACGTGTGAAGTTTAATGTTACAGGGCTAATTGTACTAGATTTAATGGCGCCCCACCCACTCCCCACCCCCCAGAAGATACATCCATGCACTAACCCCTGGAACCTGTGGGTGTGACTTATTTGGAAGAAAGCCCATTGAGGATGTAATGGCATTAAGGGTCTCCAGATGAAATCATCCTATATTACTGGTGATACAGTCCAAAATCCAATGATAAGTATTGTTATTAGAGACACCAAGAAAACAGATATGGAGAGAAAAGAGAAGAAGAGTCAGACTGAACATGTGAAGATGGAGGCAGAGATTAGAGTTAGGCAGCCATGAGCCAAGGAATGTTATGGAGCCACCAGGAAGAAGCTGAAAGAAGCAGGGAGGAGTTTCACTTCCAGCCTTCAGAGGGGCCCCAGCCCTGCCTGACTTCAGACATCTGGGCTTCAGAAGGGTGAGAGAAAAATTCCCATTGTTTTAAGCTACCAATTCTGTGGTTATTTGTTAAAGCAGCCCTAAGAAACTGAAGCAATGATTAAATAATATCCATTTATATTTTTATTTGCTTTTCATTAAGTTGATGGCTTATACATAAAATGCTAATTTTCCCTATGAAAGTGTGATTTAATAGGAAATATAAATATTTGGTCTTTGTCCCTAGTTCCTGGCATAGAGCTTCTGAAACCCTCAGTATTTCCTGAATGGTAAGAGAACAGCATCTTTTATTATTCAAAATGAGCCCTTTCATAACTATACCTGAGTTTATACTAATGAGGCAACTCTTGGTGGGCCCTAGATGGCTTTAGTGCTGGGCTGGTTACCAGAGGAACCACCATGGGATTAAGGGTTAGGAGGCCAGAGGGGCTGAGGATCAAGATATAATCACTAATGGCCAAAGATCTGGTCAATCATGCCTATGTAATAGAGCCTCCTTAAAAATCTTAAAGGCTGGGCGGCGCCTGTGGCTTAGTCGGTAAGGCGCCGGCCCCATATACCGAGGGTGGCGGGTTCAAACCCGGCCCCGGCCAAACTGCAACCAAAAAATAGCCGGGCGTTGTGGCGGGCGCCTGTAGTCCCAGCTGCTCGGGAGGCTGAGGCAAGAGAATCGCTTAAGCCCAGGAGTTGGAGGTTGCTGTGAGCTGTGTGAGGCCATGGCACTCTACCGAGGGCAATAAAGTGAGACTCTGTCTCTACAAAAAAAAAAAAAAAAAATCTTAAAGGCTGGAAAGCCTCTGTGTTGAACACTCTGAGCTTCTGAGAGAACAGTGCACCCAGAGGGGGCGGGGAGGCTCAGCAGCCCTGTTCTTTACACCTCGCCCCGTCAATCTCTTCCATTTGGTGGTTCCTGCATTGTGTATCCTTTGTATTAAACCAGTAATAGTAAGTTAACTGTTTTCCCCGAGTCCTGTGAGCTATTCTAGCACATTATCCACTGAAGAGCAGGTCATGGGAACCCCCAATTTATAGCCAGTCAGTCAGATATTTGGGAGCCCAGGGCTCGAGACTGGCATCTGCTTGGCAGGCAGTCTTTTGAGAGTCTGAGGCTAACAGGGTAGTTAGTGTCAGAATTGAATTAAATTGCTAGATAGCCAGATTGCTACAACCCAGAGTTGTAGAACTGGTCATTGGTTTAGAAAAAACACACATATTTGATGTTGGAAGTGTCCTGTGGGTAGAAACAGATTATTATGATAGTTTGTCAGAAATATTGTGGGAGTAAAAACAGCACAGATTCCCTCAATTAATCTTTACCAAGATTAAAAATGATAATATTGCAATAAAGCAGTACATAGAAAATTAGAAGCTAAGGTAAAGTTTATCTCTAAATGCTATTGATTAAAAATAGCATAAAGCGGGCGGCGCCTGTGGCTCAGTCGGTAGGGCGCTGGCCCCATATACCGAGGGTGGCGGGTTCGGACCCAGCCCCGGCCAAACTGCAACTGAAAAATAGCCGGGCGTTGTGGCGGGCGCCTGTGGTCCCAGCTACTTGGGAGGCTGAGGCAAGAGAATCGCTTGGGCCCAGGAGTTGGAGGTTGCTGTGAGCTGTGTGAGGCCACGGCACTCTACCGAGGGCCATAAAGTGAGACTCTGTCTCTAAAAAAAAAAAAAAATAAAAATAGCATAAAGCAGTTTTAAATGGCAATAATGGTTAAACATTTATGGATTTTATGATTTGGTATTCCTAGTTGCCATGACAATAGAATGAAATCTGTTAATATAACCTAGAAGAAAAGACCACTACTCCAATTTAATACACCCTTAGATACATTTCTGCAAGGTAAGAACTAAATGAAACCAGTAAAATGAGTAACTATAATGAAGTCCATCCTTTTGTCAGCAGAAGTAACAGATAGTTCAATCCTGGAAAATTTATTGAATTCTTAGAAGGTATTGGACATGATGCGAGGTAACGGAAGGTTCAAATCTATCAAAGTTCATTTACTCTATGGGGATAGGTATGTAAATAAATTGGGTAGTATTTAAATAAACTAAATTGAGAATACAATTCTTGGAGGTTTGGGGAAATAATGTCAGTACATTATCTGATGACATTATCAGTACAGTATCTGATAAGTCATACTGTATCTTATTACGAAAATTAGACTCAAAAATCACTGTTTAACTTGAAAAATATGAACAGATTAAAAAATCTGACTACTTAAAATTGGCAAACCTTGGTAGAATTCTGCATACTTATTTAAAAGGTATAATTGAAATTAGTTTTGGATTGTTTGACCAACAATAATTGTATTACTTACTGTTAAGACTGTATCTTTCAGCAATAAAATAGCAGTCATGGATAAGAAAGAGGCTCTTCCCAAATTGAGAAGACATTTATATGTCTTGAGAGAACAACTGAATCCATCCTTTCTAGCACATTCTGTAATTGTTAAGAATGATGTCTATGAATATATTTTAATCACAGAAAATAATTATAAAATAATGTTAATTGATAGATTTAGGATACCTAGTGGCAGTATAATCACAACTACCCTGTTTCCCCAAAGATAAGACATCCTCCGAAACTAAGACCTACTTACAGGAAAGATAAGATGTCCCCTGAAAATAAGACCTAGCGTATCTTTGGGAGCACACCTTAAAATAAGACACTGTCTTATTTTTGGGGAAACAGGGTATGTAAAAAAAATAAGCAGAAAAAAGCTTAAAGGAAAGCAAAACACCATGTTAATAGTTATCAGGTTTGGTAATTTATATTATGTGTGATCCTAGTACCTAGAACAATGCTGGACAGATTGTTACACAATATTATCAACTGTTGTTGAATGTATACACACTGATTCTTTGCCCAGTGATATTTATATTTTATATAAATAAATTGGTGGCTCTTACCTAATTTTAACTATATGGTTATGTACTCAAGAGAGCCTAACAAATCACTTTACAGATATCTTTCCAAAATAGCCTATACCACAAACAGGGCTAAACGATCAGAACTATTTATCCTATCCTGTTCACTATACAAGAGTTGTCACTATGAACATTGAATTCCTTGTCTCCAAGTAAAATGTAAGTGTCCAAGTAAATATGAGAAAATACTAGAGGAGTATTTTCTTTTTTTTATTTCAAATATTATATTTTTCTTTCTTTTTTTTTTTTTTTTCAATTTTTATTGTTGGGGATTCATTCAGGGTACAAAAAGCCAGGTTACACTGATTGCATTTGTTAGGTAAAGTCCCTCTTGCAATCATGTCTTACCCCCAGAAGTGACAGTCTTGTCCTGCTGCTTCCCACAAAGGAGGCTTCCTGCTTGGCAGGTACAGGGCACATCTGAATGCTGATTAGGAATTAATGTTGAAGTCTGGGAAAACTGCTGCCTGATGGGAGAGCTGGCATTTAGCGTGCCTGTGTATAAGGGCATTGGTAAGATGAACTACTGGTAACACCAAAGGAATTTGAAACTTGAGCCAAGTGTGGGTCTAGGGCAGACTTTTACTGGAGAGCATGGTCTAGAATGGGTAAAGTTGAGAAGAGGGGACTGAGATAGATAGATTGAGAATAGGATAATTTTTATCAGTGAGTCACAATGAAGTTGGAGAAAGGTATTGGGTGGGAGGTGTCAGCCAGGCCAAGGGCAGGGCAACAGCAGGCATTTCTCTAGAGGACGCAGGGCAGCTCTGAGCATTTAGGTAGGTCTTGCTCTGGGACCAGGGAACACAGCTCATGGTGTGTTCCTCACCTTGTTTCTAGTCAGGGCTCCAACAGGGGCTCTTATAAGAACTCGCTTCTTTCCCACTGTGCCTTCATAAGCTTCCATTGCCCATGGAGTAAAGTCTATTAATCTCCCTCAAATGGCGAGCACGTCCTCACACTTTCCTCCAGACTTCTCTCTTCCTACATCCTTCTTACGGGCCAACTGTGCTAGTCTAATCTACCTGCCTTCTCTGATCTCTCAAGATTCAGCTCAAGGAGTAAGACTGTGAAATCATTTGTGTCCTGCCAGGGGGGATGTCACCCTGTCAGTCCTCACCGTCACATGCACAGTTTCAATCAGAGAAGCTTTAAAATTTGTATCTTTCTAAATTAATAATCTGAACAGTTTTAGTTAGGATTTAGTCTGGAAGGTTGGTTGGATGCATAGGGGAAAAGAGAGAAATCTGGGGTGCCTAGAAGGCACAAGTGCTAAGGAAGAAAGGCTCAATCTGTAGTTCTGATAACACAAAAGGCAGATCTAAAAGGCCACAGCAGAGTGTGGGCCTGAGTGCAAGGTCTTTCAGGATGAAGAGAAGAAAGGAAAGAACTTGGACAGGAAGTAGGGAGATAGATAGGTTGTCCTAATGGATGGAGAAAACTTATTTTCTTTTAGCTTGTAGAGACAGAGTTTCAAGACGAAAGAAGAGAGGTCACACAGAATAATTTAATAATAATGTAAAATAGAAGGCAATGCTCTTTGGTGGCAGTGTATTCTTACTGGGCCATATTTGTCTGTTAAATTACTAGGAAGAGTATTAAGGAACAGAAAGATTTTTTTTAAATTGTTGAATGTAATTGGCCACAGATGGAGAAAGATTCCCAAGCCCAAGGTGTGGTACACCGCTTATCTTTGAAAAGCTTAGAGAAAAAGAAATCATACCACAAAAACAATCGCAGGTGTATGGTAGAAAAGAGAGAAACCCAGGGTGCTTAGAAGGCCTGGTTGTGCTTCAAACAGCTTTAAAAAGTCCTAGGAAAAGTGATTCTGCAGAAATATATTTCTAAACCAAATAATGTAAAACTAAATTCATTAAGATTAAGGCATTCATTTTATAAATAAAAATTAAATTATGGATTTAATTTAATGCCATGCATCACTGATTATTAGTGATGATTGGTATTTCTACAATATTAAAAAATACTGAAATTGATTTAATTAAGTTTACTTTAGCCAGTACCTCATAAGGGTAAAGTAATGGCCTGTGGCAGGTAAGCGGAACCACATGGTGTTTTTAAGTTACCTCTTACATGCTTTGCTAAACGTATGCACTCTAGCCACGAATGTTTTATTGAGTTTTTAAAAATCTGGATGTCTAGTGTTTAACATAAGACTCTTGGTTCAAAACAAGTATATTTCATATCCATGTGAAGTGTATTAGACTTTCAGGAAAGTCTGGGTATTGATGTAATTCTAAAAATCCTAACCTGGCCTCAGTAGTAACCATGGATAGTGCAAACTGCTTTAGTCACTGCGCCCCTTCTGTTACCATCTTGCTTTGCGAAACAGTGAATGTCCCTCCTCTGGGCAGGTTCCCTGTGATGTTCCAAGTACTTGTCCCACCTCATTCCACCAGTCTCAAATTCCCTTCCTTATAAAAGGTAGCAAAGAGGCCCAGCATCATTTCAGAACATCCTTAGTGCACCCTTTTCAGAAGGTGTAGAAGCTGAAAACATTTCACTAATATGTTCAATCATTCAATCATGAAACGATAAAAATCCTCAAAGAAAGCATAGGAAAAACACTGGAAGATATCGGCCACGGGAAAGACTTTATGAAGAAGACTGCCATGTCAATTGCAACGACAATAAAAATAAACAAATGGGACTTCATTAAACTGAAAAGCTTCTGTACAGCTAAGGAGACAACAACCAAAGCAAATACACAAGCTACACCATGGGAAAGGATATTTGCATATTTTGAACCAGACAAAGGCTTGATGACTAGGATTTATAGAGAACTCAAATTAATCCACATGAAAAAAGCCAACAATCCCATTTTTCAATGGGCAAGAGAGATGAATAGAACCTTCTCTAAAGAAGACAGATGAATGGCTATCAAATATATGAAAAAATGCTCATCGGCCCTAATTATTAGAGAAATGCAAATCAAAACCACCCTGAGGTATCATCTAACCCCAGCGAGAATGGCCCACATCACAAAATCTCAAAACTGCAGATGCTGGTGTGGATCCTTTTATACTGCTGGTGGGATTGCAAACTAATACCACCTTTTTCAAAGGCAGTATGGAGAACCCTCAAAGAACTCGAGCTGGACCTCCCATTTGATCCTTCAATCCCATTATTGGGCATCTACCCAGATGGAAAAAAATCCTTTTCCCATAAGGACACTTGCACTAGAGTGTTTATTGTGGCTCAAATTCCAATTGCCAAAATGTGAAAACAACTTAAATGCCCACCAACCCAGGAATGGATTAACCAGCTGTGGTATATGTATACCATGGAATACTATTCAGCTGTTAAAAAAGATGGAAATTTTACATCCTCTGTATTAACCTGGATGGAAGTGGAACACATTATTCTCAGTAAAGCATCACAAGAATGGAGGAGAATGAATCCTATGTACTCAATTTTGATATGAGGACAATCAATGACCTAGTACACAGTGGGGGGTGGGGGAAGGGGAAAGCAGAGAGAGAGAGAAGGAGGAAGTGGGTGAGAGTCTGGGTGTGTGACACACCTTTTGGAGGCAAGACACAATTATAAGAGGAACTTTACCTAACAAATGCAATCAGTGTAACCTGTTTTTTTGTACCCTCAATGGATCAATCCCCAATAAAAAAAAAGTTTTTTTCAGACTTCTAGTCTGAAGTCTAGAGCAGCCATGTACGTGTACGTGTGCATGTGTGTATGTGTGTGTGCATATATATGTATGTATACGTGTGCATGTGTGTATGTGTACATGTGTGTGCGTGCGTGCACACGTGTGTAGGCCAGTTGCCTCTTGACTGCCCCATGCTGGGCCTGGGCCACTGCCCTTCAGCTCAACAGCCCAGGCTTGATGGCTCCTGGACTGGCCTGTACCCTGCTTCCTCTAGGCCCAGGTACCTCAGCTATCGTGCCTCAGTTTCCATCACCTTCCCTAGAATATTCTGAATTGAATGAATTAAGAGATTGCCTTCCAGTGCTGTCAACATACTTACCTGAAACTACATTTTGACCATGACCAGGAAGAAAACGGACATTTAGGCTCCTTGTCCTGCTGAACTATTGAAACAGAGCCTTAAGCAACACAAATCAAGAGCATAATTATACACAAAGCAATACTATAAAGTAAAACTTTTTTGTTTTTTTTGGAGACAGAGTCTTACTATGTTGCCCTAGCCTAGCTCAAATTCCTAGGCTCAAGTGATCCTCCTGCCTCAGCCTCCCAAGCAGCTGGGACTATAGGTGTCTGTCACAATGAATGGCTTTTTTCCTATTTTTAGTAAAAATAGGGTCTTGCTCTAGCTCGGGCTGGTCTTGAACTCCTAACCTGAAGCAATCCACCTGCTCCAGCCTCCCAGAATGCTAGGATTACAGGCATGAACCACTGCACCCAGCCTCAAATAAAACTTTATTACAGTAGTTCCCCCCTTATACACAGGGACATGTCCTAAGACCCCCATGGATGCCCCAAACCTTGGATAGTACGGAACCCTACTTTTACTATGTTTTGTTCTCTATATGTCCACCTATGATAAAGCTGAACTTGTAAATTACTCAGAGTGAGAGAATGAAAATAACTAATCATAAAAAGAATAATTATAATAATATAGTAGAGTCTCCATAATTGACCACCTCCCTACATTCACCACCTCCTTAAGTTGACCACCTCCCTACATTGACCACCTCCTTAAGTTGACTAATTTTCATAGACCAGACTTGTTTGCCCCACATGTAGGTATCAGTACCATAGGCCTAGTTCCTTAAGTTGACCACCTCTGCATGTTGCCCAGTTTATTATAGTCTCCTGGGTATAATAAACTCTGTAATCTAACAGAGTTTCTATTGCATGCACACTACAATAAATGTTATCTGAATGGCATCTCCATCTTTCTCATTTATTTCTGAAATTTTTCACTTTATGTTTTTGAACCTCTGTTAACCATGAGGATCTGAAAGTGCCAAAAGTAAACTGTGAAGAAGAGGGACTACTGTATATTTTTATTTTAAAAGCAGAGAAACAATACCTTGTTATACTTGTGTTATATCAGGGGGATATTTGCCCACTGTCATTTCTTACAAATGACTATCCTTTTCTCTGGACATCTGGGATATTAATATGGCCTTTCCTTTACTAACGGATGCTAACAACAGACACTTCCTTGCCGTCCTCTTCTCAGCAATCATTTTTATGTCTCCGTTACAGAACTTCCACCTGTCCCCCTTCTCTCAATTCCTCACCAGCATGAAACAATTGGTTAGATATGTCCACTGTGCCTCACTCATTTGCCTCTTCCCAATGGCAGGCTTCCCACTGTAGTTAGAACTAGACTCAAACTCTCTAGCATGGCCCATGAAGCCAATGCAGATTGACCCTTACTATAGGATCGATTTTCATTACTCATAGTAGTTATGTAAGATCAAGTCACTGCCAACACTGAATTAGCAAATCCTGAACCAGTGCTCCTCGGAGAAATACTGGCTTAGGTTTCCACAAGCCTCTGGTCACACCATGTTTGTCAACTGATCAACGCAATCACTTGTTTTGTGTGTTTCTGTTTAAAGACACCTTATTTAATATATGATGTTCATTTACTAATGTTGAGCTCATGGTTAACAGCACTACAATTCATACCTGAACAAAGCTTATCTAATACACACATTTTTGATGTAAGACACATCACAGCCTTCTGTGCTTAGAAACCGTAAACAGCACTTCAGCACTGTACTTGAGGGCCATTTCAAATAGCAGCTTCACCAGCGAAAAGCACAAAAATGTCAAAAACGCAGCACTAAGTAGACCTCACAAAAGGACACTGATTTGCGGTGTGAGAGCTGAAACCCGAAGGCAGAATGTCACCTTGTTCAACCTCAGCTGGGAATGTGTCTGCTGGGAGACTTCAATTTTTTTGCCATTCTGCGTATGACTATGACTGCAAGTGCCAACAAAGGGACCGTGAAGACTGACTTTCGAGGTTACAAATAAATTCCGTAAGTTGGCAAATCGCAAGCACAGAATCTGCAAGTAGTGAAGAGGCATTGGATTTCTGACCGCAACTCCTAGGAATCTCCTTGCTGTGCATTACGCTCCAGCTCTGCTGGCCTCTGTGTCCTCAGCGAGGCCTGGCTCATTCCCATGTCAGAGGCTGTGCACTTACTGTTCCCTTTGTCTGGAATGTCTATGAAGGCCTATTTATTTTTTATCATCTCTAGTGTCATTACTGTCATCAGTATCATGCAGGTTTCAACCTGCTTCCCACAGAGATCAACAGTCCCCTGCTGGCCCTGCCTGACCTCACCCCTCAGCTTAATCTTCCTGCAGCCATCCCCACCCTCTCTCAGCTGTGTCCATGCTGCTGCAGCCTCCAGTATTAGAGGCACAGCCCCTCAAGGTTGAACCCCACTGCAGCAGAGGCAGACACGGGAGGTGCTCACCACACAGCTATTGAATGAATGGATGGATAGATGGATGGATGGATGGATGGATGGATGGATGGATGGATGGATGAATGCCAGTTGTTTTCTTAAGATGTCCTTTCTTGGTGAAATAGAAAACACAGGCAATCCTTTGATGCTATCAGACATTCAGAGAATAATTTACAGGTCTAGACAATCCCTAAATTGAAGATCTAATGCTCTTCAAACACACTGTCCACAAAGCTCTAGCCCATCATCTTTTTTTCCATCATGTTGGGATTTCATCTAATCACACAGCCTAACATGTCATCGATAAATCAATACCAACATCTCACATTAAAAGCAGCCATGGCGGAAGGAGGACTTTTAGGCTGTTTTACCAAAGAATTTATAAAGATGGCAATCCTCTAACTTCTAGATGATTAAAGATAATTTCCCTTCATTTAACTACATTGGTTTGCACTAACAGAAGGAATCATTTTGATGAGTTTGGAGGAGTGCTTTGGGAGAAAGAAATTTGAGAGAAGTTATGCAGAAGCAGCCTAGAGGGGAAGGGTTGCTCCAGAGAAGTAGGATTCAGCAGGAGGTCCGGAACTACAGCACAGGAGGAAAGAGGGTGGTGAGGCGGCTTCAGGACAGAATCTCCCATTTCAGTTTTGCTGGGCCTGCCTCATTCCCTCTCGGTGTGGCACCAACTTGTTAAAAACAAATCCATAAGCAAAAACTCATGTCACAGGAAGAAGGAAGAAAGGAAGGAAAGAATGAGAGAGCAAGAGAGAAAAAGAAGCTGGAAAACAGAAGAAAGAGTTTAATGGTCAATTAGGTTAATAAAAGATAAAAGTTGGGAATTTATTTGGGGTAAGAACGCAGGTATACATTGGGTACTTTTTTCTTCCATTCTTGAGACACTTTACTAAGAAGAATATGTTCCAGCTCCATCCATGTAAACACGAAAGAGGTAAAGTCTCCATCTTTCTTTAAGGCAGTCCGATGTATTCACCCCTACTATGAAACTAATTTAGGACCTTCACATGAAAGCTATTACCCAGTTACAACCTAAGATTAGGGGGAAGGGGGAAAGGGAGGGGAGGGAAGGGGGAGGGGGTTGGAGGGAGGGGGATTGATGGGATTACACCTGCGGTGCATCTTACAAGGGTATTGTAAAACTTGGTAAATGTGGAATGTAAATGTCTTAGCAAAATAACTAAGAAAATGCCAGGAAGGCTATGTTAACTAGTGTGATAAAAATCTGTCAAACAGTCTATAAAGCAAGTGTTATGGTGCCCCACGATCATATTAATGTACACAGCTATGATCTAATAAAAAATAAATAAATAAATAAAAAGAAGTTCTAAAAAAAAAAAAAAAGAACACAGGTATAGCTTTCCGCTAAGTGTGTTCAGTTCTCTAACAGACAAGGGCAGATATTAACACTGCGTATTCCCAGAAAACACCGACCCTGGTCAAAATTTAGCTGCCCTTAAAGCAGAAAGCAAAGTTGATATTCAAGCTCCACCTCGCCCTGCCTTATGGGGGCTTTATAATATTCCTTTCAAGGCCAAAGCCTTCTCTCTCCCACTGTTGGTGGGGCAGACATCACTCATGAGTGCTGTTTTTGACATGAATCCAGCCTTTTCTCACATCTCTTTTGAGTTTTCCTGTCTCAGATCCGGCACAGATGGCGCTTACAGAACATCCCCTCACATGGGAAATGGGGGACTCTAGGCACATCCATTGTGCCAAAGAGGTGACCTCATACATAAGCTTCTGGAATGCGCTGGAGCCTGGGCCCTGTGATAAGGATGCTTATCTGCCAGGTATGAAAGATGAAACAGAAGCGCCAGGAATGAGGCCTTAACTTGCAAGGAGGGAGGATCTGTTGTTGTGCAGGTGCTGATCGCTGTAGACTTTCAAGTTTTCTTAGAAACACACAAGTGTTTGCTCTCAGGAGAACTGTGCTGTTTTTCCTTTAGGGCTTGTCTGTACACAATGAAAACAGAGAAACCAAACTAATCCCAGTCCCTCCTGTTGGGCTTCTTTGAAAACTTTGAGTGGTTTCCAGTCCAAACCAGATTTGCCCAGGCTTCCATGTAAGAATAATCCACTTATCACAGCATTCAAAATGATTTAGCGAGGCTGGGAAGAAGTCTGACGTGAGGGTGGGTGGGTTGTGGGGAAAGGCCAGGAATCGCCTTTTGTGTCCCCTCCACATGGGGCAGTGACTGCAGCGTCCACTTAACAAGCTGCACCCCAGGGCCTATTTAGAAGAGTCCAGTGCTGTGAAAGAGCATCTGTCCCTTAAGCCCCCAAACTGGCTATTTTGAAGTCAGCCTCACACTGTGACCGTTCATGAACAAAGATACCAAATAGTACCATCCCTGACTGTGCAAAGCCCAGAAAACATTACAGCTAGAACACTAGCATTTCTTCTTAAACTTCAAATCACAGAACACAACAAAGGGAAAGTCTGGTGTTGAGCTATACATAAAAACAACTATTGTGCATACGTTTACTGTGAGCTTGAGCTCATGGTTGTCATTTGGGAAGGGAAAGAACACAGGGTCTAGAGGAGCCAGCAACAGGACAGGGGGGTGCCTAAGGGAAAGGGAACCCCAAGATAGACCTCACCTATCTTTTGGGGGTCCTAGACTTTGGGAGCTAGTCAATAGCCCTCATTTTGCAAACGAAAAATACGAGGGCCCTAAGAATGTGAGTGGTTTGCTTAGAGTCAGTGGCTCAGTTGGTTGGGCAGCTAGGGCCTGGGTCTCATCTTCTAATATATTTTTCTTTGTCCTTCCCGTTGCTAAGTAGGATCAAAACACTTGATTGGAGTTGTGACCACAGAGACGGGAGGCATAGGAGCCTTGGTGTGCTCCAGCCCAGAGGCCTGGGGGCACAGCTACTGCTAAAATGGAACCCTGGACCTAATGTTGCGACATTTATAATGGATTTCTGCATGGCATAAACTCTGTCTTCTCTTTGCGTGTTGGTGTCTGTTCACTTTTTCAACCCTCTCTGAATGTTGATCCCTAGTATACTTTCACTCTCTGCGAGGAGATGATGTCTCCTCTCTGAGACTGTGGGGTCTTCAAGAGCAAGGTGTCTCTTTTCTACATGTGGAACTTACTCCCATCCTCAAATGCCAGGCAAGCCACAAACACTTAGTTAATGCTTAAGAGACTGACGGGGATTGGCGTCAGTGGACTGGAGGTCACTGAAAGGCCCCATCACTTAACTTGGAGGATGACAGATTGCATTATTTCTTCCCAATTTTCTTTTCCCTCCCTCTCCTGCTGGTGGATGAAAACTAAGCCTTTGTCAGCCACGCTGACTTTGGGATTTGGCCTGGAACTGGCTTTGACCAGTGAAACATGAGCTGAAGTGAAGGAACCAGCCCCACGTGGGGCCTTTCTGCCTCCCGCCTTGTGATTTGCCTCCACCTTGGGAAGAAGGTGCCCTGAGCCAGAAGCGCTGCCACCAGAATCCATCCAGGTGCTGGAATAGGATCAGAGGAGCAGCCAAACCCTGCAGGGGCCCAGCAGCTGACACACAGGGTCACAACTAAGAAATAGAGGTTGGTTATTGTAAGCCACTGTGTTTTTTTCTGGGTTGTTACTACAGTAAAAGCCAATATATGGAAATCTCTTTTTAAAACAAATTTGCCATAGAGCTGAACTTTTATGCACTGTCCTAAGCCAGTTTGGTCACATAAAACACTGAGGTCCTTTTTTCAGATATTTAAAAAGTTTGGCTCGGCTTCCATAGTACAGTGGTTACAGCGCCAGCTACATACAACAAGACTGGTGGGTTCAAACCCAGCCTGGGCCTGCTAAACAACAATGACAACTGCAACAAAAAATAGCCAGGCATTGTGGCAGGCGCCTGTATTCCCAGCTACTTGGGAGGCTGAGGCAAGAGAATTGTTTAAGCCCAAGAGTTTGAGGTTGCTGTGAGCTGTGACTCCATGGCACTCTACCGAGGGTGACATAGTGAGACCCTATCTCAAAAAAAAAAAACAAAAAAAAAAAAACAGTTTGACCTTGTCACTGAGTTAACAATGAAAGCAAACTTCAGACCAGTTTTCTCTATACACATATGTAGATAAATAAACATATATTAGCAACCAGGCATCAAAATGGTCCTTGTTACCTGCTGTACAAACCCAGCTCTTTCCCTTTAGTGCTCTGTCCACCATCCTTCATGAAAGGTTTGCTAGACGCAGACACTGAACATCCTAGAGGCAGGATTCTACCTTTTAGGCAGACATCAGGCAATTAAAATTCTTCGTAGTGAGGCCTGGGCAACAGACTCATAGGAATCAAGATTTTAGGTGCTATCCCTAAAGAAGCAAGCCACAGGCCTTGCTAGATTCTTAAACCCTGTCCCTGCAACCATATTGAGTATCTCTACTATAGAGACACCAGAGATAAAAGTTCAGACCAGTCACAGAGTTTGTTGGAGAGACACTTACAGAGTTGGGCAGGGGTTCATAATCCCAGACCTGTGGCTAGGATCCATGATGGGTTTCAGTGGTCCGTGAGCGCCCGGAAAATCAAAGTTCCCGGGAGCACATGACAGCACATGTGTGTGCAGTGTTCTGGGACAGGGTCTATGTAGTTCATCCGATTGTAAAGGAGCCCATGACTCAAAAAGGGCAAAGAAATGCTTTTCCACTGGACTTGTAAGAGACGACTCTATAATGAACATGCTTATTCAGGCTTCGCTAGGAAAGACTAAACTCTAGTAGACCATATTAAAGTAGGCTTTGAATCGAGTGACTCCAAAAGGCCCTTACCCATAATAAGTGGAAGAGTTTAGAGTTTATTTTTAAAATGTCCTCATAACAAAACTGATAACTAATAAAAACGGTAGTAGAATTTTAGAATATAGGAAACGCTATGCTACACCATTATAAACATCAACCACAGACCTAACAAAGAAAGGGCTCAACGTTGCTTAGATACAACGTCCATAGTATACAGGGTACTAGTAGCAACGCGCAATTCACACTTCGATCACTATTTGCCCCTTTATGTAAAGTAGGACGTGGCATGGGAAGAATTGACAGCTGTTATTTAACTATCTATTTCTCCCTGCTGGCTCCAATGCCTAGAGTAGACAATAAAGGTAAGATAATCAACATACAGGTAACAGGGACATTGCGCCTTTAAACTGTTACAGCTTGTCCAGCAAAGAGTAGAGCTGCTGTTAGTTCACAGTCCAGGAAGTTATGTGCTAGTTACCATATGGTTCCCACAGTGATAATTTCTGCTACATCTCCCTGGGGTTAACTTCTCTGAGGTTTAGTTTCCTTCATATATTAAATATGAATAATAATATCACCTAAAGCAAAAGATTCTTGGGAAAATTAAATGTCACCTATGGACTAAATCATGTAACATAATCATGCTGCCTACTACTGAGCAGGTGCTCAGTAAACGTACCTCCTAGCCTCTGTGCTTCTCTAAGAGGGGTCCCCAGAACAAGCAATACCAAGAACTTGTCAGGTTCTTAAGACCACACCAGACATAAGAGATTCAGAAATTCTGGGGGTGCAGTCTAATGAAGTGTGTTTTAACAAGCCTTCTGCACAATTCTGATACGTCCTAAATTAAAGAACCACTGAACTCGAGAAATCATTAACATGGCTATACATCACCTTGGGTGCTTTTAAAAACCACCAAAAAACTTTTTACCAACCTCAAGACTAAATCAGAACCTCTGTGGACTGAGAGGGGTGGGTATTGGTAAGTCTCAATAGGTCCCCAAGGACTTAAATGATGGAACATAAAGGACTAAGGGATCTCCCTTCTCTCTCCTTGGCAGTCTGCACTGGGTGCTTGAAATATCATCAGTATCAGCCCTGTTTTGGGGGTACAGACCTGCCACACCTGCAGGTGTGGGACCTTGGGAAAGTTCCCTAGATTTCTGTTAACTTCAGTTTTCTTTTAATTACAAAAGGAAGATAATAATGATGCATCTTGTGTTCAGCTGTGAAAACTGAAGTCCAAAGCCTTCGTCCCTTGGTTGTGTCACACTGGCCCAGCCTTTGCCATAACCTCTTCTGCTGTGAGAGTCATGTTTTGGGTGTGGGGTGGAGAAACTCCCAGGTCCCTGGAGAAGGCTGTGGCAAACTTGATAACATTTTGGCTCAAGTCCTGGAAGTGAGGGCTATCAGCTAATGACTGTGAAAAAGGTGCCGGCAAGCCTTGCAGGACTCAGTGAGAGCAGAGTGGGGTGAGGAGAAGCGTCGGCAGCGGGGAGGGGATCACTGGTGGGCATGCTCACCTCTCATTGTGGGAGAGGATAAAGAGACCCAGGGGACTTAGCTTACCGCTCCTTCTAAATCCGTTCTCTCACAGGGAGGGTGGTGTAAGCCCAACGACCTATGAGCTCACAGGTGTGGAAATCCAGAAAGGAAGTGGTTAACGTCACAAAATTTGACCTTGGACTTATTGAATCCATTATTTTTTTCTTCTTCTTCTCCCTGTCCCCTCTCTGCGAGATGCACACACCTCAGAATCACCATATCTGCTCAGTGAGAATGGTTCCTGTCACCTGAGAAGGAGCGTCCAACTAAGGTTCGCTGTTTCTGCCTCCAACTGTTGTTCATCCACAAAACTGGGGGTAAAACACTGGAGAGAAAGCAGCTGGCTCTCAACTATGGCCCCTTCATGGTCAAAGCAATCATTGCTATGGGATGAATGTATATGTCCCCCTCAAATTCAAACATTGAAATCCTAGCTCCCAAGGTGATGAGATTAGGAGCTGGGGCCTTCAGGAGGTGGTCAGCCCTGGTGATGGGATTGTACGTAGTAGGAAGAGCCCCCAGAGAGTGCTTTCTCTTTCTGCCACTGAGGATACTGAAGGCAGCTGTGTGCAACCAGGAGCGGGTCCTCACCAGAACCTGACCAGGCTGGCACCCCGATCACAGACTTGTATCCTACAGAACTGTGAGAAATACATTTCTGCTGTTTATAAGCCACCCAGACAATGGTACTTCCTTACAGTGACCCAAAGGCACTGTGACAGTCACCATGTGCAGTCTGGACATGGGGCTCTGTCCCTGGATTTTTTTTTCAGACTTGCTTTTCCTGATTCTGAATCCCTTATTCTGCCTTTGACCTTCATAGAAAGTTCAGATCTCCTGTTAATGTGCTAAAATGCCTCTTCCCAGCTTTCTCATTCACTGATCACCAGGAATGACCTCCACCGTGTCCACTTAGATGGGAAAGGAACTATTTCTATGCTTATATTGGAAAAGGCATCCATGTCAGTAAGCACAATCAAGAAACAATTAATTGGATAAAAGTGAAGACCCTAACTTTTTCCTTCACTTCTTGTAAAACAAAAAGAAATCCAGAAGCATTATTTCTATCCCAAACATTTTAAGATTCTATTGGCATTTTTTTTGTCCAATATCTTACTGGCTTTAAGACTTTACAGTAAAGTAAAGACTTTACTGTAAAGTCCTAAAGCCATTTAGAGTAGAAAACTACTTTTATGACAGACGTTAAACTATGACTCGCTTTATCGAAAGAAATACTTGAGATTCCAAAATTCTAGCACAAACAAATAAAAACTTCTGAGTACCTACCACCTTGACATGTTGCTAAAACAGTTAGCCTTCTGTGGCAGGGAGGGAGGAGAAGGTAATTAGGAAGAAATTTGAAGGAAACAAATAAGAGAATCCTGTGAGCCCAGAAGAAGGCATGTTAGAAGAGGCCACGGCCTGCAGGACACATGCAGAGCCCACTAAGTTCAAGTGGAAGCCGCGGCCAGCATAGGAAAACACAATGGGAAGAGGCGTCCAAGTGTCAGAGCACAGGCACATGCGGGGGACATGCTGACAGGCGGGGAGAGAGTGGCAGTCAGACTGGAAAGCACTGGGGAAGGACACTGGGAGAGGGCTATATTCCAGCACAGTTTTAAAGAACTTCTGAAGCTTCAGCTGTAAGGACCCAGAGGCATGGGCCATCCCCTAAATGCAGCCAGATTGTGATTCATGGAGTTTGCAAACTGAAGAAGACAGGCTAATGCTACCCACTCCCCAAGCATTGTTATTGTGCAAAGTTTAAGAAGAATGCGTCCATAAGGTAGGGGTGGGTGTATTATATCAGTGTCAATGTCCTGGGGGTGATACAGATATTATGGTTCCAGCCTCGTGCTATGTTTAGGGAGAGTAGAGAGAAAAGCATCTGGCCTGTTCCCATGCCATTTGTCACAACTGCATGCAAATCCACAAGGATCTCAAGAAATAGATAAAAAAATTATTTTTAATGATCTAAGCCTTACAAATTAAAAGAGTTTGCATAAAAATCTTGTTTTCCAGCTTTTCTTGAAAAGCTGAAAAGTAGAAAGGTGGGGTGGCACTGGACCCACCCACTCTTGCCATAATAACATGTTATTCCACAAAAACTCAGGTGAAGCAGAGAAACATCTGATTCCTCAAGATGGGCATTAAAATCTTCATGTTGCCCCATTCTCCACCCAGACTGTTTCACTATTGATGTTAACTTGTCTGGTCTCAATGGACACTAGATTTTTCCACTACATAGAGTGATGGAGTTAAAGACGTGGTCGTCTGAGAGGTCACGCGAGTTCACACAATCCGTCCGGAGTTGCACACTGCATCATGAACGAGAACACAAGGACACCTCACCCTCGGGGCCTTGCACATAATAGGAATCGTTACAGTATTCTTTTATAGTAGGAGAATCACTTAGAATGGGTTCCAAGAAAAATCAATGACATACTAACTGTCACGCTATAGCAATTTCTGTCATAACTCAGGAGCCATGTAAAATACAGTGAGCTTCTCAAGTCATAAATACTCTGAAATTATTTATGAAGCAGGAATTAGGCAAAGCCTAATTTACCAAAATCGGAAAGATCTAGACATGTGGTTTAGCTGGAACTCTCCATATCGGCACACTCCACGATTCAAAGACAAGGTGTCATTCCGAATTGAGTCTGCCTTTTGGTTTTTCTGACGTTAAAACATTTTCCACATTAGAAATCTGTCCCCTTTGGTTTCAACGTGGTAAATTACTCTAGTGGAATCATTTACCCCAAAGGCGATGTGATGTTCCCATTATCACTAAGAAGCAAAGGGCAAAAAAGCCAATGGGGCAGAGACGGGGAGGATGAATTCAGGTCATTCCTTGCTGCACCAAAAAAAGCATGAAATTGACTCATATATTTAGGTCCATCTTTGTAGTTATTAAAAGATTCTTTGTGTAACCCTTAGTCTCCTGAATATATGGCCCAACCTCTGTCCACCACCTTTTCACTCTGCACATCATATTCAGGAATTATAGTTTTTCCTGGGTAGGCCATTCTAACAGTGCTACTCTCTCATAATTTACTATGAACATCAGATTCCCCCTCCCTTAAGGAGTCTTTCTCTTACAGGATAGAATATTAACAGCACACAAACTAATAATAAGTAGAGAACATATTTTCTTCTTATGTATTCTTTAACACATAGTTAACTTATCAGGAGAGTTTGATTGCATTGAGAATTCAGGGGCAGATGTAGGTACTGACTAATGGTCTCTCCAGTGGCCTGGTGAGTCAAAGATCCACTGATAGGATTCACTCACCCCACCCGGGTGCTGCACTTTGACCTGCAATATGCTCCCTCTGTGCTTAGCTGTTTCACAAATCAGTAAGTACACAGGCTAAGCGGCTGCTGACCATCTTGTCTCAGATTGATTCAGTTTGGTTACACGGGTTAATTCAACTCCATCGCCCTCACTGATGCTACCTTGGCTCATACTGGCAGAAATGGGTTATTAATGTTGCCGTTTGTACTGTGTCACACCCAAGGAGATTATATCCTTGAAATTCCTAGCAAAATGCCTACAGTCTGAGGTTTGGCTCTCTCCAGTGGCCGTTGCTTTGACCGCAGCTTGTGCATTTGGAAAATTAAATTATTAATGTAGGTGCTCACTCTACTGTATTGGAAGGAACAGCTATGACATCTAAGCCAAGTCATTTTATGTAAGACATAGAATTGGTTTGCCCTGCATGGGGCATCAGCTGGACTCTGCTCGGAGGCATCTGGTGAGGCCATGAGTTTCCTCCAAGTTTGCTGCTGAAAGCCTGTGACAGCCAGCTGGCAGAACAGCTGCAAGCTCAGGTCACTTTGGGAGCCAGCTGACCACAACTCCCTCAGATAATACATTTATAGGTCAAAGAGGCCTTGGCTCTCACTTTGAACAAGTGTGTTTGGTCACCAGGGGTTCCATTGACCATTGAGCTACAAAACATGCAAATAATTTGCAGCTTCCTTAATTAAGCTAAACTCCAACCTCCAACCGCTGAAGTAGAGCTTGACCTCAAAGTGCTATTTTTTATTTCTTATTCAAATTCATTGTTGCAACCAAACATCCTATCTTTGTATATAAGGCTTTCTTTACGAGGTTTTTGAAAACAATTATTTTGTCTATTTTTGAAATGATGCATTTATTTGAATATGTACATAGATCAAATATGGTTTTGATTCCCAGAGAGGAGTTTGAGCAAAAGTAAAGCATCACAGGCAGTGTGAGTGGTAGATTGTGAGCAATTCGTTTGGATTTTGAGAATGAAATAAAGCTTCAGACTAAACAGTTACACAGAGTAAAATACCTCTAGTTTTCATTTAGTGCTGGTTCACTTTGCTACTAAGAGATCTCGAGTTTCTGTTTGGCTCTGATAAACATCAGGTCACTCCTACTCTTCGAGATAGGGCATTAAACAGATACTTAGACACCTCTTCTGTGTCAGGTGCTATGTGAGGAAAAAAAAAAAAAAAAGCTGAAAGTGGAAGCCTTATCTCTCCCAGATGAAACTAGCAGGGACTCTACTCTAGCCTGGGTCCTGTTTTCTAGATTCCCAGAGACGGGAAAATTTCCACATTGTCTTAGAGATACTCTTTGGGTTTGTTTTTCAGAAATCGCCTATCAAACTATATAGGGGAAAAAAAAAACCCAACATTTTCTGAAAAAACAACCCAACTTTTTCACATTTACAAAATCGCCTTCATATCTTTGAGAATTTGGCACCCTCCAAAGAGAAAAGATGCTTTCCTCTGTGTTCTTGGTGAGAAGGATCAGAGCAAAAACAAACCACTGGCTTCCTGAAAATGCTATGCTTCTAAAGGATTTGAGTTCATCCTTTTCTGCTAAACTGGAGTTCCAAGGAAGCAGGATAAGTCCAATTTGGTATTGAAAGTAATCTGCTTTGGCATTATGCAAAAAAGAAAAAAAATGCTAGTTTGGCATTATATGGAAATAGCCACAATATGCAGAGTTTCACGGGTTGTTTCATCATTCTCTAGAATTTCCATTCAGTCCAGACTCATCATCCTAATTTTCATGTGAGAAATAGCTCATGCCCTGGGACCAAATCAGTTTATCCTGAAGAAATAATTCTAAAGCAACACGCAGCTTTCCCGAGATTAAGAAAAAGCAGCTTTCAAATGTAACATCTTTTTATTTTATAAAACTCGTTTCTCTGCCAAACATTTGGTTTTGGCTGCATCTGAGAGTGGGGCAATGCTTAGAACCAGAGTGAGAAACACAAGTTTCAGTAACAGCGTTGCCAGATACCGTGCTGTTAAAATGTTGCTTCAAATGAAAAACACTTTTCTCGTTATTCTTTGATGTGAATAATGAAACTATCTTTCTCCTCCAGAGACTATATTGTAGAAGAAAAAGAAGGTAGCTTTTGTTTTGTTTCTTGTTTCTGTTTAAGGACAACAGGTAACTCTCTTCCATCTGACTCACCAGGTTGCTTCCATTGCAGAGCCCCAGCCTTTGGCATTTTGCTCAGATCAGCCTTCCAGGGCCCAGAAGAGTCACTTCTCCCAGCATCACATGATTTTCCACAATCTCAAGTGCAATTTCCCATTAACCCTGACTGCCTTCCTGCAGCCCCTGGAAGACACCCAGGTCTCTCCCATGGGGTGAATCTGCAGCACTCCTAAAGATGTCAGGGCATCTAATCAGCTCCTCCCCCACTTCCCCAGGTGGGCCCCGCACTGTCCCAGGGGTGGCAGGTGTCCCTCCCAGCAGAGAGCTGTCCAGGTGGACAACGTGGGAAATATGCTAATCTGAGGGGTTGGAATGGGAGCCCCAGGCTTTCTGACCTCTCTTTTGAGAAGCCACGGTGCGCTTTCTACAAGATGAAGCTATTGTCCTCCAGTGCCTCCAACAGGAGGATTCAGAGGAGAACCACAATGTAGATCAAAGGCCAGAGAAGCAGGACCTGGGAGCAAAGGCTAAACAGCCCTAGTATTCTTTTGCCTGGAGAAGAGAAGGTGGAGGTGGAGTGGGTCAAGTAGGCCATAATGGCGGAAAAGCTATTAGGGCGTGAATGTGGCCAGCTGCTCCACATTCTGGGTGAGAAGAAAGACTAGGAGAAAATGAATGCAAATGGCGATGTGAGAAATTTGTTTGACATAAGGAAAATATTCAAACAGCTCACTGCTAGACACGAAAATTAGTGAGAGGGAATAGGTTTCTTAAGATGAACTTTAAGATTTTTCAGTCAAGAGTTTTCAGGACTAACTTGCCTGAATACAGAGAGTGCATAAGAAACATTTTTTTTTTACTTTACGTAAATATGTGCAACATATGATTTCAGCCTTCAAAAACCACTCTTTACAACTGACATTTTCTCAGAGGACAGCATTAGAAGCCGCAATGTGGGACTTCTTTGACCTTGCTTTAATGATTTACGTAGTGGAGATGGGAACTGTCTTTGTGGCTGATTGACAAGCACACTGGGTGATGGGCGTTCTGAGTCCAGTCCTGCAGCTCATCAACTCTGTGACTTCCAACCAGCACAGAATGCAATTTCCCTAACTGTCAAGCACAGACAATAGCTCTGTTCTACCTCACAGGATGGCTTGGAGGAACAAATTATAAAAGGGATGAAAAGCACACTGAACCCAAGTATGTAGTAATTAGACTGTTCGGACCTCAGGGCTACTCCCAAATAAAAAAATGCTTGGCTCTGTTAGCATTGTTTTAATAAGTTTGGAGAATTCAAGAACATAGTTCAAGCTGGTATAGGGACTGCTATTTTTTTCTGCCTTTCCCAGTTTATAGCCCAACATCAGGCAAAACTAAGTGTCAGACATACCGTTCTTTCTTTCATCTGTGGCTGCTGCAGTTTGCACGTTTCAGCTGAAAACTTTTGTACATGACATGCTCAGGCCAGGTGAAGTGGCTCACACCTGTAATCCTGGTACTCTGCGAGGCTGAGGCAGGAGAGCTCAGGAGTTCAAAATGCTCAAATAACAGAACTAGAGAACTCTGTTCCCTGTAGTGCTTATAATAGGTACATTTTAAATAAATTTTAAAAATAGTCAAATAAATAAATCTAAGTGTTTTGGAACAATAATAAAGTGACAGATTTAATTTTTTTTTTTATTAAATCATAGCTGTGTACATTAATGTGATCATGGGGCATCATACACTAGTTTCATAGACCGTTTGACACATTTTCATCACTCTGGTTAACACAGCCTACCTGGCATTTTCTTAGTTATTGTGCTAAGACATTTACATTCCACATTTACTAAGATTCACATATACCCTTATAAGATGCACCGCAGGTGTACCTCTTTCATGTTTACGTGGATGGAGCTGGAACATATTCTTCTTAGTAAAGTATCTCAAGAATGGAAGAAAAAGTATCCAATGTACTCAGCCCTACTATGAAACTAATTTAGGGCTTTCACATGAAAGCTATAACCCAGTTACAACCTAAGAATAGGGGGAAGGGGGAAAGGGAAGGGGGGGGAGGTGGGCAGAGGGAAGGGGATTGGTGGGATTTTTTTTTTTTATCCTTAGCATGAATTCAGACTGGGCACATACTTAGTCACAGTGAAAGTAAAAACTTTGCCCACCCAGAATTCTATGTACAGAGAAAATGTCTTTCACAACTGCAGGTAAATTTAAAGGATCTTTCCAGCAACAGCTGAGAGATTTTTGTCACAAGCAGGTTGGTATGAAGAGAGATGTAAGGAGGTGATTTAGAGCACCCTTGCACTTTAAGGTTTAAGGCTGTCATGAGCTGGAACTCTAAGCTCTGTCCACAATGCATTCTACCCTGCAGAGATCAGAGATAGGACCCTGAACCACAGCAGTGTTGTGTAATTCCAGAAAGTTCCAGGCAAAAGGACCAAGTGAGCTTATTTCAGCAAACCCTTTATATTCTAAATAGGAAATATCAAGGTCCAAGAAATGGTGACAAAGAAAAATGCAATTAGTAGGGGGAAGCAACACTGGAATTTGCCCCCCAAATCTGTGGTCACCAAATAGTATAATTTCCCTACTCCATTTGAGAGGCCACAAACGTATCTTCATTGGGGTAAATATGGTTCACAGGCATATTTTATTTGGCCCAAAAAGTGAATTTCAAAAATATTCTAAATTGATTGCCTTGAACAAAGAAGACTCCATCAGGTGAACCATGTGCCTGCATGACAACAGCTGGCTGGATTTTCGATGTTTTCTGCCTTTTTTTTTTTTTTTCACCTGTTCATAATCTTTTTTTTTTTTTTTTATTTTTATTGTTGGGGATTCATTGAGGGTACAATAAGCCAGGTTACACTGATTGCATTTGTTAGGTAAAGTCCCTCTTGAATCATGTCTTGCCCCCAGAAGGTGTGGCACACACCAAGGCCCCACCCCTCTCCCTCCTTCGCTCTCTCTGCTTTTCCTCCCCACCCCATGACCTTAATTGTCATTAATTGTCCTCATATGAAAATTGAGTATATAGGATTCATGCTTCTCCATTCTTGTGATGCTTTACTAAGATTAATGTCTTCCACGTCCATCCAGGTTAATACAATGGATGTAAAGTCTCCATTTCTTTTAATAGTTGAGTAGTATTCCATGGTATACATATACCACAGCTTGTTAATCCATTTCTGGGGTGGTGGGCATTTAGGCTGTTTCCACATTTTGGCGATTGTAAATTGAGCTGCAATAAACAGTCTAGTACAAGTATCCTTATGATAAAAAGATTTTTTTCCTTCTGGGTAGATGCCCAGTAATGGGATTGCAGGATCAAATGGGAGGTTTAGCTTGAGTGCCTTGATGTTTCTCCATACTTTGCAGTCCCACCAGCAGTGTAAAAGTGTTCCCTTCTCGCCACATCCACGCCAGCATCTGCAGTTTTGAGGTTTTGTGATGTGGGCCATTCTCACTGGGGTTACTATTCAACATAGTGCTGGAAGTTCTAGCCAATACAATTAGGCAAGACAAGGAAATAAAGGGAATCCAAATGGGAGCAGAGGTCAAACTCTCCCTCTTTGCTGATGACATGATCTTATACTTAGAGAATCCCAGAGACTCAACCACAAGACTCCTAGAAGTCATCAAAAAATACAGTAATGTTTCAGGATATAAAATCAATGTCCACAAGTCAGTAGCCTTTGTATACGCCAATAACAGTCAAGATGAGAAGCTAATTAAGGACACAACTCCCTTCACCATAGTTTCAAAGAAAATGAAATACCTAGGAATACACCTAACAAAGGATGTGAAGGACCTCTATGAAGAAAATTATGAAATCTTCAGAAAGGAAATAACAGAGGATTTTAACAAATGGAAGAACACACCATGCTCATGGATGGGAAGAATCTACATTGTTAAAATGTCTATACTTCCCAAAGCAATCTACCTATTCAATGTCATTCCTATCAAAATACCAACATCGTACTCTCAAGATTTGGAAAAAATGATTCTGCGTTTTGTATGGAACCAGAAAAAAACCCGTATAGCTAAGGCAGTTCTTAGTAATAAAAATAAAGCTGGGAACATCAGCATACCAGATTTTAGTCTGTACTATAAAGCCATAGAGGTCAAGACAGCACGGCACTGGCACAAAAACAGAGACATAGACACTTGGAATCGAATAGAAAACCAGGAAATGAAACTAACATCTTACAACCACCTAATCTTCAATAAACCAAACAAGAACATACCTTGGGGGAAAGACTCCCTATTCAATAAATGGTGTTGGGAGAACTGGATATCCACATGTAAAAGACTGAAACTGGACCCACACCTTTCCCCACTCACAAAAATTGATTCAAGATGGACAAAGGACTTAAATTTAAGGCATGAAACAATAAAAATCCTCAAAGAAAGCATAGGAAAAACACTGGAAGATATCGGCCTGGGGAAAGCCTTCATGTTTTCTGCCTTTTTTAGATGAGGCAGGTACTCTGCAGTTAGCCACAGTCATCACCACTCCCTACTGTCTCCCTGCCAGTGAGGCCAGAGGTGATTTAGAACACACTGTCATGCTCACACAGATCCTCATCTTAACCGTCTACTCCACTCATTTGTGTCATTTTCCTGGGCTATTTACACATTTGATTTTGCAATCTCTTTCCTACCACATGGTGTTTCTATTTTCCTACCATTCATGATTATTTCTTCAAAGAATAAACAAAAAACATACTGACAACATGCACGCATGACACAGGCTTGATCCTGTGGTGACAATGTGCATGGTACTAGAGACATATATACTCAGGCTAGTTCAGAAAGCTGATTTAGTTTCTTCACTTTGCATAATACTCTAAACCAGTGGTTCTCAACCTGTGGGTCGCGACCCACAGGAACTGTATTAAAGGGCCCCGGCCTTAGGGAGGCTGAGAACCACTGCTCTAAACATTACCAAAGACCCACTTGTCTTATTGCAAACATCTGAAGGAAAGCGATAACCATTTTGACATTTCTCTCAATTTCTTCTAAGTGAAAGTGGCCTTCCCCCAGCATTCTCCATTGTGCTTTCTCACAACTTCGTGGGAAGATGGGGTGGGAGGATCTAGTTTTAAATATTAAAAAATAAGAAATTATTTATGACCTTCTAATTCTATTGTTACGGGTGTCTCTGCTTGCACATAAACTTCACAGCAGTATTATTTATGACAGTTAAAAGGTGAAAACAACCTAAATTTCTATCAGCTGAGGACTGGGTAAGTTAAATGTTTTATATCTGTACAATGAAATATTATTTGGCAATTCAAAAAATGAAGAACTGCTGTATACTACAGCATGGACAAACAGAAAATATTGTGAGACATGAAATAGGCCGGTTGTAAACCACCACATATTGTATGATTGAGTCCATTTGTACAAAATGTCTGCAATAGACAAATTTTATAGAAAGAGATTCATGCCAGCTCATCTAGGACTGGGGACATTGGAGGAAATGGGAAGCAACTACTGGTCCAGGGTACAAAGATTCTTTCTGTAGTGATGAAAATGTCCTAAACTTAACTGCGGTGATGGCTGCACAACTCCCTGAGAAGTGCACGAGTGGACGGATAGTAGACATGAGAACTGGATCTCAATAAAGCTCTTTAAAAAGATAAAATAGAATAAGCCTTTTGAAATTGGAAAGGGGAAGGAATATTTTTGGGTGAACTTCTCTGGGTCAGGAAGATTCTAGCGTGTTTTCACATGTATTATTCTATTCAAGCCTCACAGCAATATGCAGGAACTCTTAAATAACGGTTCGCAGAGCTGCCTTAACCAGCCACTTGCCAAGCTGAGATATGAACCAGACCTGACTCCCAGCCCACTCCCCGCCCGTCCTGCTGCTGCTCGGCCCTCACCCAGCGCTGTCTTCTCCTCTAAAAGACGAGGAACGAAGTGTAGGCTTCCCTTGTTCTTTACTGCTGCACCTGGCCATTTAGTAATGAACAGGATACCAACTCTTCTTTCTTAAAAAGCTGCCCTGAGCCATGCTGGCTGATTAAACAGTCTTTCTGAAGTCAAATGGGGCCTTTCCCCTCCTCAAGGTGACATGTCTTTTTCTAAATGCAGAGCTAGGCTAGCCAGAAACAGTTCTGTCTGCTGTCTGCTGGTATTTTCTCAGTTACCCAATGAGTTACCCTCGAACTCACCTCTGCCTGCTCCCTCATTTCACATTAGAGCTAAGAATGTTATCGTGTGTACCCTTCTCTCCCCATCCTACCCCTGCATATATAAATCAGCATCCAGGTGGCACTGAACATGTTTATGACCTCCTAATTCCATTGTTACGCGTGTCTCTAACCATCAACATCAAAGAGAACTTGCGATTGAACTCATATGGACAGATTCCTCAACTAAGCATTCAAAATGCACACATCAGCATCTAGCCCCAATCACTTTAAGAGATTATATTAAAGCACAGATCATTTGAGAGTGCGGGTGATGTGGGGTGAGAGGAGACAGATTCAAACAGAGCTTACGTTCCTCATCTTACTCGAGGACCAGACGGGCAGTACATGGTGGGCAGCCAGCAGAGAGCATCAGAGATACAGGCACCCCCAGCCTCGGGCACAGTCTGCATTTACTCATGGCACAACCCATAATCTTCCCGGCCAGGATCCAAGCCTTACCTCCACAGAAGCAAGGGCTGAGTACACCACCGAGTGATCTCCACTGGGTCATCAGGACCACTGCAGCCACTTCCAGCCTCTTTCAGCTCTGATCTGACAGCCACTGTCCCAGCCCTTACGTTCCTCTTTCTGAACAAGGCCAGTGTGCTTCCTCCTGCCTGTCAATATTTAACCACCCTCTCAAGTCACATTACATCACCTGCACTAACTTCCACCCCAATGATAGCTGGAGGGTGTGCCTGCTCCGGTCTAACTCAGCTAACCTTTATCTGGTGCCTTCCATTCATTCATTTCTTGCTACATGTATTCAGCACCTACTGCATTTGGCTCTGGGAATAGAGAAATGAAAGACCTGCTCTCTGGATAATAATGTGCGATGTGCTACCAGGCCAGAGCATGGTGTGCAAGGGGAGAGAGATGGACTGGGGAATTCCCAAAGGCAGTCACACTCAACAGTGACATGTCTCATGGGCCATGGTAGGTCTGGAAATACAAAAAGATGATGAATACATGGCCTCTGTTCTCAAGGAGCTTAAACTCAACATGGGTTGCTCTCTCATTCTACAGATGAGCAGGATTGCTTACATGATTGCTGTAGGCAAGGTGCAGCATCTTAAGCCATGGCTCGGCACCTGCAGCTAAGTGGTTAGGGCACCGGCCACACACACCAGGGCTGGTGGGTTTGAATCCAGCCTGGGCCTGCTAAACAAACAACAACAACAAAGCCCAGCATTGTGGCTGGTGCTTGTAGTCCTAGCTACTTGGGAGGCTGAAACAAGAGAATTGCTTGAGCCCAAGAGTCTGAGGTTGCCATGAGCTATGACACCACGGCATTCTACAAAAGGTGACAAAGTAAGACACTGAATCAATTAAAAAAAAAAAAAAAAAGAATATTAAGCCAAAGAGGACAGCCCCTCCTCATTTTACTTAATGTGTGTGTCTTCAGCTATTTCTAAGAGAGAACATTAGAACGATGTCTCAACAGTGACAGTTGGCTGTGTCCTATGGATCCCCTGGTGTTAGAAATATGGGTGATTCTTCAGAGATGTGAAACAGCAGATAAAGGAATTGCCAGGGACCCATTTTCAATTCAGGTCACAGAGTAACATTCTTCCCTGGTCAAAGAAATTAATGGGGGACAAACAGGCTTGGTCAAAGGGAGCAGGGATCTCTCAGACACCCTCTAAACACCCCATGACTTTTCCAACACAAAATCTCCTGACACTTAATGAACTGTTGATTGCTTCTTTAAGTAACAGAGACAGGCATGCAGAGCCCCTGGGCAGTACTAACCCACAATCTTTAACTTCATCCATAATCATAAGCCTCAAAAGCTACTCACTTTGGGATTTTTTTTTTTTTCACAGTTTGAATTTACCACCAAAGCACGGCTCTCCAATATACCGGACACAATCCCTTTTCTACCAAAACTTACTTCAGTGTCATGCTCCAAAGAACAAAGACCCCCATTTACTGAGAACATTCAAAGCGCCCCCCCATCTGGGAGGCTAAGAGGCTGCCAGGGAAGGTGCTGGTGTATTTGAATTGCAAAACACAGCCTGGGGACTCTCAGTACATCTATTTTGGGACATGTTCCAAGCTCAGGAGCCTCTCTGCATGGAAGCAGGGCCATTAGTCAGTTTCTCAGACAGTGTTCCAGAGCTGCACACACACTCCACCAAGGCTTCCAAGGCCAACCTTTACAGTCTGTTGCAAGATTCTACTACAAGGTATTTAGGGTTTTGACAAATGCTAACTGACATTGCCACCACTCCAGTGAAAACCAATGACCCATAGCTAACGCCTACTACTCTCTGTGGCTGAGACCTTTCTCAGTCATTCAGTGAGTATGGGCAGAATGCTGCCCCACACCCTCCTTCACACCCTGGGTGCCCATGGATGCGCCCACATCAAATGTTGAATCACCACAAAACCAAAGTGAAGTTTCACCATGTTCTTTTTTTTTTTTTAACCAATACTTTTTCAAAACCCTTTTTGCTTAATAACAGATGACACACTTGGCATTAGGAATATCATACATTATTAATGCAATGATTGTTATTCCTAATTGCCAAACACCCAGGGATTTCTGTGTCTAATTAGAACACATTTTTGATGTGTATCTTGTAATCACACTAAATGGACAAGCTGCTATGGGAAACTTGTTTGTTTTTAAAGGCAATTTTAGTAAATTTAGGACATATGAGGTAAATTTTTCAGCTGATATCATGAGCATCATTGCTGGTGAGGTAACTATCAGCACAGGCACAAAACCCAGCATCACTTGACATTTCCCGCAGTATGGGAAAACCATGAGGAAGTTGAACTTTCAAAAGACAGAATATTTAAAATGTGTTCCATTTATCTCTGTGACTCAGCTTTACAAAATGGAAAAAAAAAGGAGGGTTTTCATTTGCTTATTATTTTTGTTTTCAATAAGAAGTCTTAGAAGTTCCCAAGCAAGATTAATAACCCCAAATCCAATTTTATAAACATTCTTCTGTTGCAGAAAGAAGTGGCATTGCACTCTCATGGGTGGAAAGTATAAAGAATTTGAAGCCACAGTTCACCCACTGTGTGAACTGGACAAGTCACTTCATCTGGTGATTAGGGCCTAATCTGCTCTGCTCACCTCTCAGGAGAATCACCAAAGGAAAAGTGGTTGATGTCTTAAAGGACACACCAAAACTCACAGTTGTCAGGGAAAGCTATGCCTTTAAAATAGTCACTTTGGGAGCCTTTAATTTGTCAAAGGTCACAAAGGAGTCCTTTCAATGCTACTATTAACTGTCCCAGTTTGCTCAGGACTCAAGTTTGTAATAGGTGTCACTTTCAATGCTAAAACTAGAGAAGTCCTGAGCAGACAGAGAGGCTCACGCAACTTGCTTCTACTTAGATGTTGGTGATGCTAGAACCCCATCTGGGGAACTGACGTCATATTATACCATGGATTATTTTGTGTCTTATCTGAGCTAACACATTCTGATTCTTTAAAATTGACTTTTTGAAACAAAAATAATTTATGGCTAGGCTTAATAAATAATATGAGTTTTCAAGGCGAGTGAAAAGTCTGATATAAAGAAAGAATTGTATCCAAAAAGTATAGATATTTTATTTTTTGGTGAAATTCAGAATCTAAATACATAAAAAAATTTTTTTTTTAAACAATCCAGAAGGACTTTTAAAGTATGATACATAGGCCTAGTAATATTGACATTACTAGGAGTTTTTCTTCTTCTTTTTTTTGACAGAGTCTCACTATGTCGCCCTCAATAGAGTGCTGTGTGCTGTGGCGTCACAGCTCACAGCAACCTCCAACTCTTGGGCTTAAGCAAATCTCTTGCCTCAGTCTCCCAAGTAGCTGGGACTATAGGCACCCACCACAACACCCAGATATTTTTGGTTGTAGTTGTCACTGTTTGGCAGGCCTGGGCTGGATTTAAACCCACCAGTTCCGGTGTATGTGGCTGGCGCCCTAGCCATTGAAGTACAGGCGCCAAGCCCAGGAGCTTTTCAAAAACAGACACACACCTAGCTTCCCTGGACTTTCTGAATCAGACCCTGAATTTCTATAACAATTCCTGGTGGCTCTGAGGCACCTAACAGTTTCAGAAGTCTGTTTTAGAATTTGCTTAAGCCTGTGGGATTACACCTGCAGTGCATCTTACAAGGGTACATGTGAACTTAGTAAATGTAGAATGTAAATGTCTTAACACAATAACTAAGAAAATGCCAGAAAGGCTATGTTAACCAGTGTGATGAAAATGTGTCAAACGGTCTATAAAACCAGTGTATGGTGCCCCATGATCACGTTAATGTACACAGCTATGATTTAATAATAAAAAAAAAAAAGAAAAAAACAGTACAAAAAAAAAAAAAAAAGAATTTGCTTAAGCCTGGGGGGAAAGGAAACTAGCCTACATAAAAATGTTTGATATAGGGCGGCGCCTGTGGCTCAGTCGGTAAGGCGCCGGCCCCATATACCGAGGGTGGCGGGTTCAAACCCAGCCCTGGCTGAACTGCAACCAAAAAATAGCCGGGCGTTGTGGCGGGCGCCTGTAGTCCCAGCTACTCGGGAGGCTGAGGCAAGAGAATCGCTTAAGCCCAGGAGTTGGAGGTTGCTGTGAGCTGTGTGACGCCACGGCACTCTACCGAGGGCCATAAAGTGAGACTCTGTCTCTACAAAAAAAAAAAAAAAAAGTTTGATATAGTCATAAAAATAAAAACATTCTTATGAGTCAAAGCATTTTGACAAAGAAAATGAAAGGCATTATCTTAATTTATGTTCTCTGGGTCTTGTGAATTTTAACTTCATAGTTGAGGAGACCATAAAATATAGTTAAACTGTAAATGAGGCCAATGATTACACAGCTTTCCTACAAGGGAACCACATAGGATGCCAGAATCCACTTCAAGAGTAGGGCAGGGAATTCTGCCCTACGCGGTGCGCAGACACCATCCTCTGTTCTGAATATCTTCCTGGTGAGGGGATCAAACCTAGGGTGACTGCTAGGTTTTAACAGTTAACATCTGAAATACACTGCATAGGGGAAGACGGAGAAATCGAATTTCTAACACACAGATCAAGAGGTCTATTTTGGAATGTGAGGTTTGAGGGATTAAAAAACACATAGTGGAGAAGAAATTGGTACTTGGACTTATTAGTCTGAAGCTAAGTAATTTAAAAAACAGTATGTATTTGATTTCTCTTTGTAAAATAATTTTGGGAAGAGCAGTCAGCATATGGATTCTAGCAGAAAACAAGGAGATGAAGGATTATGATTACAGGGAGAGCTTTTCAGGTCCACAGAACAATGGAAACTGATCCCTTGTGGCAAAAGGGAGAAAGAGAGCAAAGGGCAAAGAAAGGATAAGCAAAGAATTTCTTCTTAGAAGATAAAGTGAAACCGAATGCAGGACAATACCCAGTGAATTGCAATAATCAGAGGTTAACATTTTCCCCCCTGAAACAGAAGATGCATATTATCATGGAGAATGCAGTGAGATTCCAAAACCAAAACTCGAAATTTTTTTCAAATGGAGAGCCAGAGAGGACTGAGTACAAAGTTTTTATTTGTGTGCATGTAGGGGGAAATCTTGTACACTTTGAACAGTCTTTTAAGCTCGTGAGACAGAAATTCACAGAAAGTAATTACGCACATGGCCCCAAAGAAAACACCAAAAATTCTCCTGAGTGAGAAGAAAACAAAAAACACAGAAACTCTAAGTGCTTTTAAATTAAAAAATAGTCTTCTAACCAAACCAAGGGTCAAAAAAAGGCAATAAAAATACAAGGTACAAGTTATTTAGATGTAAGTACAACAATGGAGAACACTTCATATAAAAACTGGGATGTAGCTACACCCAGATGGAACTATATAACCTTAAATGTTCTTATTTTAAAAAGAAGACTGAAAATAAATGCAGTACATAGTCAGACTTCTTAAATTCTTACAAAGAAATAGAAGTGGAAAGAATACTTCCAAATTCATATTACGAGTCCAGTATACCTGATAGCACTCAATACTATTATGAAACCAATATATAAACACTTATAAAACACAAAAACAGTCCAGAAAGAAAGTCGGGAAAGGAAGGGACAGGGGAGGGGAGAGGGGAGGGGAGGGGGGAGGGCAAGAGGAGGGAGGGTATTTGGCAGGATCTCACCTAAAGTGCACAATGCAAGGGTGCATTTCAAAACAACTAAGAGTATATCATGGAAGTCTTATCACGAAAATAAGTGAGATGATGGCTATGTTTATTAGTTTGATTTAAGCATTCCACATTGTATATAAAATCATATTATACCCCATAAATGTATAGTTATGATTTAATGAAAATTAAGTTAAAAAAAGAGTCCAGTATCACCTGATACCAAACTCAGACAAAGATTCTGCATCATGACCAAGTGGGATTTATCCCCAGAATGCAAGAATGTTTCACATATGCAAATCAATCTATGTGATACACAGCACTGACCGAATGAAAGATAAAAGTGACACGATCCTTTTAATAGATGCAGAGAAAAGAATTTGACAAAGTTCAACGTCCTTTCTTGATTAAAAAAAAACTCTCAAGAAATTAGTTATAGAAGGATTATGTACCTTCACATAATGGAGGCCAGCTATGAAAAGCCCACAGTTAATATACTCAATGGAGAAAACTGAACCTCATGGAAGATCAAGTACTAGGCAAAGGTGCCCACTTCCACTGCTTCCATTCAACACAACACTGAAAGCACTAGCAACAGCAACTGATAAAAATACAAATCAGACAATGGTGGGGGCATCCTAAAGATTTCTTACCAGTTCTCACCCAAAGTGTCAAGGTCATCAAAAATAAGAAAAGACTGAAAAGTTGTCATAACCAGAAGGAACCTGAGGTGTGACAACTAAATATAAATGTGGCAGCCTGGATGGGAAATGGGAATAGGAAAAAAAAAAATTAAATAAAGCTAAGGAAACTTGAATAAAGTATAGTCTTTGGTTAATAATAGTGTATCATTAATTATGACCAACGTACCATACTAATATAAGATGTTAATAATAGGGGAAAGTGATGAGGGTGACATGGGAATGCTCTGTACTATCTTTTCATTTTTTTCTATAAATCTAGAGCTGTTCTAAAAAGACGAAAGTGTATTTGAAAATTTTTAAGTAAGAAGATAATTTCAGATACTTATATAATAGTTTCAAAGCTATGCATAAAATATGTCCTGGGATGGGAGGGTGTCCTGGGATGGGAAATACGGTCAGCAAAGTTTGCTCTGAAGCATTTGAGCTGAGACTTTCATAATGAAGGGCCCTGCAAGAATGTCAGGGATTAGATATTCCAGCCACAGGAGCAACATCAAAACAAAAAAGCAAAGGATGAATTAAACTAAAAACTGGTTATTTGAAAAGACAAGTAAAATAGGCCACTCTCCAGCATTCTGATGAAGGAACAAAGATTAAAGCCCACAACATAAAGATTAAGACATGAGACCTACATGAGTAGGGAAATGATTTGAAAAATGAGAAGACTGCGGGATTCTCTGACATTGTATCAGAAAATAGATACATTCCAAACAAAATATGAATGACCAAAATTCACACAAGAGGAAGTGTAAGACTTAAGTATACAAAAGAAGGTAATAAAAATGTTGCTGATATCTATGGATTTAAAATAGGCGAATATGATATTATAGTTGGATCACATCTAAATTTCAAGAAATACATAATTCCCATAATTTAATTTGTACCAGAGAAGAGAAAAAGGTGAAAATGTTCACAATTAACCTTATTAAGTCAGCAGATCCTAATAGCAAAACCTGATGAAACTAGCATAGAAAAAGAAATTGATTTCATTTATAAAATTAAATGTAAATATTTTAAATAGAATGTTAACAAATTGTATTCTGCCTTATAATAAAATTATAATATGCCATGATGAAATATAATTTACTTTAGCTATGAAAATATACAGCATTTGAAACTCTATCAATTGAATTTACTACTTATTATATTAACTATATAGTAAGGCCACTAAAAATAAGATGAACATTTAAGAAAAAATGATCCTTGGCTTGGCACCTGTAGCTCAGTGGTTAGGATACCAGCCACATACACTGGGACTGGCAATTTTGAACCATCTGGGGGGGCCTGCTAAGCAACAATGACAACAACAACAACAAAATAGCCAGGCATCATAGCAGGCGCCTAAAGTCCCAGCGACTTGGGCGGCTGAGGCAGGGGAATTGCTTAAGCCCAAGAGTCTGAGGTTGCTGTGAGCTGTGACGCCATAGCACTCTACTAAGGATGATATAGTGACACTCTTGTCTCAAAAAAAAAATCATCCTTATTTATACTATGTTGAAATAGGAATAAAAATTATAGGAAAAATTCTTAAATTCTTAAATGCTCAGTGATGGATTTTGCTGGAAGAATTCAAAGAAAATCTATGTGATGAAAATTTTAAAAGGTTACATATGAATAAATGATAGAAACATATTATAGATTTGAATATAGGTATTATAATGAAAGTGATTATTCCCAAAGTGACATATAAATGACATAATCCTAATATGTTGTCTTGGGATATTTTGGGAATATCCAATAAAAATCACTCTAAAGTTCATATGAGATAATTAATATGCAATAATATTCAAAAACCTTTAAGAAACTTTTGTCCTAGGCTAGGCCCAGTGGCTCACACCTGTAACCTGGGAGGCCGAGGCGGGTGGACTGCCTGAACTCACAGGTTTCAGACCAGCCTAAGCAAGAGTGAGACACTATCTCTAAAAATAGCCTGGCATTGCAGCAGGCACCTGTAGTCCCAGCTACTAAGGAGGCTGAGACAACAGAATCACTTGACCCCAAGAGTTTGATGTTGCTATGAGCTATGACACCAGAGCACTGTCCTAAGGGCGGCAAAGTGAGACTGTCTAAAAAAAAAAAAGTTTTGTCCTACAAGATGTTAAAACTTACTTTTAAATGCTCTCACCAAAGCACGAAGCAAATTTTCACTAGCACAGGTACAATAAATTATTGCTGCAGAATAGAATACTATGTCTAGAAATAGGTGCAGAAACAGTACTGTGAACTTAATTATGATAATTAATATTTATTATGATAATGTTATGATTAATATTATGTTAAGGAAATAATTTTTTTTGTTTTGCAGTTTTTGGCCAGGGCTTGGCTTGAACCCGCCACCTCCAGCATATGGGGCCAGCGCCCTACTCCTTTGAGCCACAGGCGCTGCCCATAAGTAAATAAATTTTTTAGATAAATAGAGAAAGAAAATTATATGTTAATCAGTAAATTACCTTATTCAGTAAATTATATTAGGATTTTTGCTTTGCAGGTAGATGGAAAGTCCAATAGAATCCTATTTCACATCATACACAAAAAAATTCTTGAGAAATTTAAGTTATAAGTATAAAATACACCCTGCAAAACAAAAGCACTGGGAGACAATACATTAAATTGTTATCAGAGTAAAAGAGATACAATATTAAATGAAGAAGCCATAAAGGGGAAAATGGACATAATTTACACAAAACTTATCTCATTTTTAAAGCAAAAACACTATGAAATAAGCTAAAACACCAAAGAAAATATTTCAACTCACATAACAAAGACTTAGTTTTCCAAATATAAAGAAAGTTCTTTCAAATTAGTAAGTAGAAACATAACAAAGACTTAGTTTCCCAAATATAAAGAAAGTTCTTTCAAATTAATAGGTAGAAACAGACTCTAATAGAAAAATGAGCCAAGAATATAAATATATAATTCATAAAAGGTTGCAAATGGCAAATACATATTCAAAAATATGGTGAAATATAGTGAAATATAAATCAAACACTATAGTACCTAGTCAACTGACTGAAATTATAAATACTAGTAACATCAAAATGCCATCGAAAGTGTTGGGAACTAGACAGTCTTATACACTGTTGGAAAAAGAAATAAATTGCTATACATTTTTTAGTAATTAATTTGGCAATATCTGCGAAAATTTAAACTGTATATATGATTCACCAGCAATCACTTTTAGGAATCTATCCTACGAAAATAAATGCAAGACTATATCGGGTTTGTGTCCTTTTAATGGTACGACACTGGAAACATTCCAAATAACTATCAGTGGAAGGACAATTGTAGAAATTATACCAAGTGGAATATTATGCTGGAGTTACAAAGGGTGAGGTGGTTCCATATATTTTGCATCAGAAAGATGAACATGATGAGATGTTAAAATAAACTAATTCAAAAAGTAGCATTAGATAATTTCTCTTTCTAAAATTTCACAAGAAACTTGTATGTGCACATACTTGTTGCTACACAAATAAAATATCTCCAAAATGGGTACAATCTGACAGTTCCTGGGTCCTTAAGGAATATGGAATAAGGGAGAGTGTGGGGTGAGGGGGTCAGGAATAGGAAGACTATTCTTCCTTTCTACAGCTCTATATTATATTTAAATTGATATCATTAGGGAGCTAAAGAGTTTGACTTTCCATCAACCTTGGAAACCATATAATGGGGGGGAAAGATAGAGAACTTTCTGGCTACATAATGTTTTGAATTTTCATGGAAATAAAGCTTCATGTTTAGGGTCATCTTTCCAAAGATCATGGAAATAGAATGTGAATTCAGGTACGCAGCTCTGTGCAGAGATTCCCCAGGTGCCAATGAGACAGATAGGACACAGATACAGCATTTGAGAGAACCTCAGAAAATGGAAAGACTAATTCTCCTTACAGCAAACATCCACCAAACCCTGCTTTTCAACCACGTTGGTCAGTCATACTTTCCATGTTCATATATTGAAACTGGCCATTCCAAGTTGTCTTCAGACTTGTGACCTGTTTCCTGCGCAGAATTCTTTACTGTATATTGATGCAACATTTCAACCACCACCCTGGCCTTGTGGTCCGAGGAAGGAGAGAGAGAGACGGAGAAAGGACAGCGTGGAGGCTGAAGGCTGCTTTTTGATGTGGCCTTTTCGTCTCACTGACTCATTCCTGGAGAAATCCTGAAGTTGTAGAGGAGCGCAGCCAGGATCGCTGCCATTCTAAATGGGATTTGCAATGCCTGCCTTCAACACAGAGCCACAGGGAATCAGGACGATTTGTTTAATGAGTGGCCTTTTTGACCAAGGCTTCTACTTTGTGTATCTGTGGGAAGCATATTTTATTTTTAGCAATCACACCTCCACTTAATAGCGAATGCTTCCTTGTAATTTATTATCACAGGGAGAGGTCAGTGAGAATGCTAAAAAGAAGTAAAGAAAAACACCAATTTCCATTATCACTAAAACAAGGAATAATAAGCTTTATGTTGGAATCGAGAGACTAATCAAATCCATTCATGTGAAAATAAAAGTTCAAGAACTAAGGGTGGTTAGTGATTCGTAACTTTTTAAAAATTGTCCATAGTTGAGAGGGGTCTACTTAGAAGAAATAAATTAGTATCCCTCTGAAATAGATATGCTTACCAAACCTGGCTCAGGTAAACACCCATATGATGGGATCTATCATGACATCCTTCCTTAACCTTTGTTGCAACATCTGCAAATCAGGTGGAAAGTGAATTTTCCTTAATCACCTCACCTAATGTCCTTCATCACAGCTAGAGCACATTAAACTTTGAAGAGGGAACATCACAGTGTTTACAACAGAACTGTAGGACTAATAGTACCACATTATCTGTATCAAACAACCAACTTAGCATCATTATAATTTTATGAGATACAATAAAAATTGCTTATTAACTATTCATATTCTATTTCTGGCACACAGGATTAAAAAAAAAAAGGAAAAAGTACTGTTACTTTAACATTTAGTTAGGTCAAAAAAGACTCAACTGAGCTTAAAACATTGGATTTCAGATCTCCTCATATCACTGACATGAAACTGCTTAGAGAGTTCCTCCTACCTCCATCCTGCTCCAATGTTCCCATTGCCTGTTGTTTCTGTAAGCTGCAGATAAACTCAACATCAAGATTACTTGTCCCGTACTGACTGACTCAGCTTCAAATACAAGTCTATCAAGTAGCTTGTTTAAGGCAAGTCTTTAAACAATCAAATCCTCCTCCCTCCCCAAACACCTGGCCCTCAAGGTGGCATGTTCATTTCAGGACTATCTAACCCTGCTGTAAGACCCTAAGCTCCCTGGGTTCAACAGAAAATGGTAATGATTTTGCTCACCAATGCAGTCTCTGAACTTGACACAGTGCCTGGCACTTAGAAGATAATCAACAAATATTCATGTTGAATGAATTCTATGATAAGAATTTCTCCACTTAATGTGTCTGCATAATATCCTATGAAATGGGAACATTACAATTTATTTAACTATTTCTCCACTCCTGGGCATTCAAGTTGCTTCTTATAGTATTTTTTTAAACATTACTGTAATGACTATCTTTATTTATGTGATCTCTCCACATTTTGCATTCATAAAAGGAGAATCAATGCGTCAAAGAATCAGAATATTTTAATAGCTCTTGATACACAGTACAAAATTACTTCCAGAAAGGATGAACAATATCACCAGGAAAGTATGCAAGAACACATCTTTACCAGTTGCCCATGAACATCAACTACTAAGGTTTTTTTTGTTTTTTTGTTTTTCTTTTTTTTGTAGAGACAGAGTCTCACTGTACCGCCCTCGGTAGAGTGCCGTGGCGTCACACGGCTCACAGCAACCTCCAACTCTTGGGCTTACGCGATTCTCTTGCCTCAGCCTCCCGAGCAGCTGGGACTACAGGCGCCCACCACAACGCCCGGCTATTTTTTTGTTGTTGTTGCAGTTTGGCCGAGGCTGGGCCTGAACTCGCCACCCTCGGCATATGGGGCCGGCGCCCTACTCACTGAGCCACAGGCGCCGCCCTTTTTTGTTTTTCTTAAGAGTAGATGACTCAAGAGTAAAATGAAATGGTATCTAATATTTTATTATAAATTCAAATGTCCGTAATTTGGGAAATAAGACACTTTCCATTTATTTAACTAGTTGTATTTTCTCTTTTGGACATCAACCAAGGAACGATCTGATGTGACCTGACCACCACCACTCTGTGTGTTGGAGACGTTCTCAGATACTTAAAGAAATGCTGGCACCAAAACTTCCCTGCCAATTTGACTGCTTTTCTTCTCACTACTCACAAGGATGACAGGAACTTTGAAAACTGGAATTTAGGTGATACTTGCATTGGCCAGGGATGTCTGTATTAAATGGAATTATGACAGACTAGGAGACACTCAGATAGGTTATTTACATGTGTGTTGATAAATACCCACAGAGGTTTTGCACAATGGAGGAATTAGTGAGTTATTTTGCAGAGCCAAGCCAGTTTTATACTCCAATAAATAACAGGCTAAATAACTCATAGTCAAAAACCAGCCTACACAGAGAAACCCTATACCTGGCAAAGGTTTCAGGGTAATGAAACTGATTGTTACCAAATCCTGTTAACTGTCTGGGTGGAAAAGTGCTCAACAAAACACTGATAACCCAGAAGGTAGAAAATTGAATTAAAGCCAATAAAACCTCTGAGTGGAGGGCAGATTCAAGACAATAACTGAGTGATAAAAGAAAACTTTCCCAGGAACTCACGTGTTAATAAAATTGGTAAGTACTTTGAGGCTTTAGATGGATCTAACTTCTTCAAGTTCCTAGGGTTTTGGGAGTAGGCAGCTTTAGGCAACTCACGATAGGGCCCAAGGTAGAGTCTGATTTATGAAGTCCAGCTAAGATTGGTATTATTGTATAACTTTAGAAACAAAGCTTTCTCTCATTGTTGTAGATACTCATTGCTTAAACACTTGGAATAAAAGAAAGATTCTGAGGGCGGTGCCTGTGGCTCAAGGAGTAGAGCGCCGGTCCCATATGCCAGAGGTGGCAGGTTCAAACCTAGCCCTGGCCAAAAAAAACCCGAAAGATTCTGAGAATACCTATAAAAATATTTTACATTAAGAAGACAGAAATTCTCAAAGATAACCCAAGATACATTTGGTGAATTCAATGTTTACCTCTTCCTTCCTCTTTAGCTTGATAGGAAGAGAAAGGTTACCTATCTTAAACAATGTTCCTTTTCAAGAATCATTAATATAGAGAAAGCTAAATGTCAACTAGAGATAAACCAATAACCACATTCCATAAATAATCCAAAGAAGTGTTTTCTTTTCATCTCTCTCTGGATATCACAACTGAGTAGGGGAGAAAAAGTAAAGCAGCAAAGTGAAGTTAAGAACATAGATGGCCTGGGTCTAAGCCCAGTTCTACCTTGATGAGCTACATGATTTGGTATATGTCATTAAACTTTATGTTCCTTAGTTTCCTTATCTACAAAATGGGGTTGTTAAAGACACCACCTATCTCATAATGTTGTGAAAATGAAGTGAGTTAAACATGTGAAAACACTTTGTAACAGTGCCAGGCACATGGCACCATGTATTACATATGTCCTATTATGAGATTATGAACATTTAACATTTCATTTTACAGTCTATATACTACGCTCTTCAGTATCCAACATCACTCCAGCACATAGTAGGTGATCAATGAACAACTGCTGACTGAAGGGCACCTATAAACAATCTTCTACTAAGATTTCTCTAAAAGGTATGACTTAATTCAATATAGGACTCAGCAACTTTTAGAAATAATTCCAGGGTGCAGAGTACGCACAGCTGTATGCATCAGTAGAGAGAGTAATGAGAGCGCAATGAACAATACTAGATGAAAGCCAGGAGAACTATGGAAAAGTCTTAACACAAATCCAAATGATTTTGAATTATTGCAAGTATTATTTTCCTGGCAGAGCCCTGGCCTGCCCTTTTAATCTTTACCGATAAGGCCATGACTATTACACCATCTGGGATAGGTCAAGATTAAGTGGAGATTCTGATCTCATCACTAATTACTCCTTTATTCAAGTGGGGGTTGGGGAGTGGGTGGGAATGTTTTGGAAAAGATTTTCAAGTGACACAGATTCACTAATAAAATGCTCAGGAGCTGATTTAGGCCTACTTAATCTCCAGGACATCTAAAACAACACAGTATCTATCAGGACTTCTTATCCTGGAAAATCCCAGAGTAGTTTACTTTTTTTTTTTAATCCCTGTGTTTAGTAGTCATGTCACTCACCACTGAAATCCAGCTCTCACTTCTAGAGTAAAAGAGCCATGTTTTTAATAGGTACCACGACAAAATAGGATGACGAGATGCATAGCTCACATCATTGAAGAGAGACACACTGGCTTTACCCAGTTGGAACACAGCCAGCCTCCCTGGGCACGGCATGATCAGTACCTTCTGTGGACAGCAGTGGGTAAGAGACTAAATCAGAGCGAGAGAGTGCTCAATGATTAAATGAACAAATATAATAAAGCTAGAGTGTTAGGCCTAATGGGCCTAGGCTAAGACAGAAAGGTGTCAGGCTTAGGCTATAATGGAAAAATATCAACACTTTTGCACTGCTGGTGGGACAACAAACTAATACAACCCTTTTGGAAGGAAGTATGGAGAAACCTCAAAGCACTCAAGCTAGACCTCCCATTTGATCCTGCAATCCCACTACTGGGCATCTACCCAGAAGGAAAGAAATCCTTTTATCATAAGGACACTTGTACTAGACTGTTTATTGCAGCTCAATTTACAATCGCCAAAATGTGGAAACAGCCTAAATGCCCACCAACCCAGGAATGGATTAACAAGCTGTGGTATATGTATACCATGGAATACTATTCAGCCATTAAAAAAAAAATGGAGACTTTACATCCTTCGTATTAACCTGGATGGACGTGGAAGACATTATTCTTAGTAAAGCATCACAAGAACGGAGAAGCATGAATCCTATGTACTCAATTTTGATATGAGGACAATTAATGACAATTAAGGTCACGGTGGGGGTGGGGGAAGGGGAGAGCAGAGAGAGAAAGAAGGAGGGAGGGGTGGGGAAAGGAAGAGCAGAGAGAGGGAAGGAGGGAGGGGGTGGGGGTCTTGGTGTGTGACACACCTTTTGGGGGCAAGACACGATTGCAAGAGGGACTTTACCTAACAAATACAATCAGTATAACCTAGCTTATTATACCCTCAATGAATCCCCAACAATAAAAAAAAAAGAAAGAAAAAGAAAAAGAAAAATACCAGTTAACTCCTAGCAAATTTCCAGACTACAAGCTTCAAAAAAAAAAAAAAGAAAAGAAAAGAGGGCGGCGCCTGTGGCTCAGTGAGCAGGGCACCAGCCCCATATATCGAGAGTGGCAGGTTCAAACCCAGCCCCGGCCAAACTGCAACAAAAAAATAGCCGGGCGTTGTGGCGGGCACCTGTAGTTCCAGCTGCTCGGGAGGCTGAGGCAAGAGAATCACGTAAGCCCAGGAGTTGGAGGTTGCTGTGAGCTGTGTGAGGCCACGGCACTCTACCAAGGGCAGTAAAGTGAGACTCTGTCTCTACCAAAAAAAAAGAAAAGAAAGAAAGAAGTCTAGTTCACTCCCAAAATAGATGGGAAAGTACTAGTTAATTTCTTGCTTCTAGTTCACTACAAATTTCTTGCTTGGCTAACTCCCTGGGAAACAGACCGGGAGGTACCAACTGTTCCTGAACTGACTTTTAAACAATACCAGGTGGGGAAAGTACTGAAACTAAGGCATATGGGGGGAAAGTACTGAAACTAGGATGAATAGGGGAAAACATTAAAACACAGATGTACGACATGTGACTAACTGCAAAATTCTGCTTCTGTACAATGCTTGCTTGCTACCCTACCCAGTTGCACCTGAACAGCCTGTGTACCAACCAGGATGCAGACCAAGCCGTAAAACCCCGACCCCTTGCGCCGTCAGGGCTGCTCTGTCTCAGCAACCCCATGCTGGGACACTGAGGCAGTTGCCGGCCAGCTCGTCAATAAAGGACTCCTCTTTACATTTAACTTGTTTGGCCGTGTAGTCTTTGTGGAACTCCTGGACATAACAAGAGAAGGTGCTGGTCTAGGAGAATTTAGTTGAAACAGACAGGGTCTTTCCCATTAATCAAAGTCATGTAAAAATGAATTTAATTTGAAATAACAACACGTGGCTAGTGGCCACCGCATTGGACAGGGAAGGCTAAGTGGGTCCCTTTGACATCTCTGTTTTTCCTCTGTTTTCTTTGGGGTGTTTTTTTCTCTCTTCTCTCAGCTGCCAGTTCCATATTGGGGTCCCTCATGGGTTTCCTGCTTTGTGACTACACAGTTTCCATGTCTGTCCTTGAGACATCTCACATTCCACATGACCAAAACCTCTTTGTCTTCCTGTACAAAATGTTCTTTATAAATGTGTTACTTTAGTTGGAGGTATTACCATCCACCCAGACTCCCAAGCATGGAATCCTAGATAGCCCACACCCCTCCCTCATGATACACTCTTGATTTTCAATTCTTGCTCTATTTACTTTTATTTTTATTTTTCCAAATTCACCCTTACAGCACAACCACCGCTATAGATTCCAAACCGCCATCCTCTCTTACCCACATTTCAACCAATAATCTTCCAGCTCAGGGATTCTCAGTTCTCACTGCACATTGAAATCACATGGGGAGTTTAAAACATAACCAGGGCTTGGATCCTCCGCCAGAGATGTGGTTTTATTGAGGATGGGATGGCTGGCCGGCACTGATATCTTTTCAGTCTCTCCATGTGACTTCTCTGGAGTCAGACTGGGAATCACTCGTCTAGCTCATCTTTCTGGGTCCAGTATAATTGTCCCTTGGGCCACACCCTAAAGAAACAGCACGGTATTCTTTCTAAAATGTTCACCTGTCCTCTCTGTTGAACCTCCCTCAAATTACTGCCCATCCTCTAGGAAACAACCCAAATTTCTCACCATTCCTGGCCTTTGCAGTCAGGTGCTGACACGCCCACCCTCCCATGTCTCACTCCCCTCCTACGTGCTGTTTCCTTACTCTGTTCACACCCTCTTCTGTTTTTTTTTTTATTATTAAATCATAGCTGTATACATCGATGCAATTACGGGGTATAATGTGTTGGTTTTATATACAATTGGAACCACTTCCATGAGACCAGTTTCACACCCTCTTCTTTGCTCACAAGCTGATCTCTGCTTTTCGCCCGGAGACACCTACACATCCCTAAAGACACAGCCTCAGCACCACCTGAGACATCTGTTCTGTCTTGCTTGGGTACCACCCCTCTGTGCATGGAGTACCCTGCACATACTTCTCTGTAAATGTGTCATAAGGGTATAAAAAATGAATATGTACCCCTGGCTCTCCACTGGCCTGCCAGCCAGTTTTCTCAGAGCACTCCTGGTTTATAACTGTTGTCTTCCTTTGATTATTAATGGTGCCCCTCTGACTCTCGATCCCAGCATGGACGGTACACTGGAAGTTACCCTACCTGTGAGGTTGCTGAGGTCAGTAACACAGTCATAGTCTTTGTAATTTCAATGCTTAATAAACCTAAAGTTTGGTGTATGTTCGTATGTTCAAAAAAATGAAGCAATGAAGTATCCTATCACCTTCCTAAGCACACAGTAGATACTACAAAGGCCTATTTTACAAGTTTAACAAAGAAACAAATCATCACACAGCCACCTCTTAAAAATAGGATTTTAGAGAGTAAACTGAAGTCTTCTTGCTGAGCTTAAAAACCCTTTGTGTTTTTGTGTGTTTTCTGGGGCTTTAGGGATGTTGGAGAAGTTCCACACAGTCATCAGGTGGGTGAGGACCAAAATATAGGTGATTCCTGGAATGGCCCCAGTAGTTGTCTGTTCCTGAAAGGGCAAGGATTGGGGCTCAGGTCTCAGACTGCCTGCATTTGAATTGTGCGTCTCCACTAGGAGGACACAGGGCTTTGGTAAGTTATGTGCTTTACCATGGAAGATATTAAGAGTGTCTGATTTATCCAGTTCTTTTGAGAAAGAAATAAGGAAAACTCCGCAGAGAGTTCAGCATGGTGTCTGTCATAAAGCTCTGAATTAACAGTCGTCCTTATTATTTTATCTATTTTACTTGTTGAACTTACAAATGATAATTCATTTGAAGAAGGGATTTGTCTGCATTTAAAAAGACCTTTTAAAAAATCGCTGTTCTAGAATGTCATGATTGTAGAGATTCCAGACCAGTTCTCCCCCGGGATCCTGGTAACTTGAGTTGCTAATGGAGCCAGTGTTATTTCTTTACTCTGCAATTCAGAGACCGAAGTCCACACCTTGCCTGTTCACTAATACCCAAGGGTGGAAAGGAAAATACCAACCCAGGACTCAAATTTCAGTGTGAGCCACAGGTGTTTTGGGGTGCCGGCTTCTAGCAGCATGGCATAAAAAGACATTAATGCTCTTGCCAATGTTGGGAATATTACCGCAGTATGCCTACTGCAAATATTTACTTTTTTTAGTTGGAATATCAGGGGACACTAGGGTTTCTGTTTGAACAGTGCTTTCAGGCAGAACTCATTGAAACGAAATGAAAAGCTTTGCATAAATAAATTCTTTTAAGATTATACTTATAACACATCATATCATCAGACTACAAAATAAAGCTTGGGAGGACAAAATAATCCCAGTTATTTACATATAACACTAATTCTCAATACAGATCTGTAAATAACTTTGAAAAAACTATAATGAGACTTGTTTAATTTCTGGCAAAATGGGCCTATCAACTAGAGTTGGAAAAGCAGTATAATTTATGAGTTACATAAATTTTCTTTTATAATATATTTATTGGGGGTTATAGCCAATGCCTTTGGAGACAGGCACAGACGTTCAAAAGAATAGTGAACTTACAGTGCTGGAACATAAAATAAATGAAAGGAATTTAAACTCAAAGAGTAATAATTAATATTATTCTCTAGGGTAGTTGAAATAATTCTACCAAACAAAGGTGATTAGGTTATATTTTGCTTTTCCCTATTTTATTTTTTACTGCTTTTCTTGTTCATAATTTTAAATCAACCCCAAAATATTCACACAGATTTAAAACCCAACTGGAATACTTTCAATTTTCTCTGAGGAGTTAGCGGATCAACAGGGAAGGTGGAAATGAAATTGAGGTGTCTGCATTTTCATGACCAGAAGGCACGATAACTTGTCCTAAAATTGTTTAATCTTGTTACCATTTCTGCTGAATACTTTGCGTCATGCAAGGGTATAGAATGCCTTTTATTCAAAAGCTTCCAAAAGAGAGATTGCATCGACAGAAATTCAGAACAAGCTGCTGAAAGGCAATATTAATCCTGATCCTGGGATATTACACTAAATATTTGACAGGAATCCAAATTTTCATGTAGCCTTCCACTAAGAAGATAGTCTTTCATAATTTTAACTGTGAAAGGGGAGGATTTGATCTTTTGAAATGGAAAGGGTGAGTCTAATTGAATTTCCTTCTTTGGTTTCTTATTAAAGATGGGACCAGATTGAATCATATTCAATTAATGATTGTACTTGGATATATTGCTCTTTTCAGAAGCTGAAAATAAGATTAACAAAGCTCAAAAAAGATGTAAGGGGCAACAGTGCCAATTCAACACTTAAAGAGCTAGTAGGTATATACAAGAGCAAAGACTCGTCTCAATGACATTTATTGTTCTCATTTTTGAGCAGGCTGGGCCATTGTTCTAGACCATTTCAAGGACTGAGTAGAAAGTTGTATGACCCTGAATATCAGCTATTGTGGTGAAATAAACACACAAAAAAAACACGTATACATATATGCAAGGAATAATCAGGACATACCTTTCTGACCAGCATCCTCTCATGACTACGTACTAAGTACACCGTGATTCTTGTCACCAACCAGTCAGTGCAGTGTACATCCATAATGTCCCCATCTCAGCCTATTCCACACCTGTCAACCTCCATGGCCCAGGTATAAAAGTGCCCTCCTCCACCGCTTTATGCAGCTCTGGTAACCCATTTTATGGACTAATATTTGTGATACAACATCTGATGTAAATTAGCACAATTGGTTCAAAAATTTTAAAACTCAGACTAACAGCACAGTTCCCATATAGTTACTATCTTCATAAAATTCTCCCTTCTCTTTATAAGCTTTTCTGGGTGTATGTTTTCCATATGTTAAATGATTATACCACAACAGCCCTTTACATTATTTACTAATTGGCTCACATTTCTGTTTGCATATTGCATCCTTAGGGATGCTGACAGAAATTCTAGAGAAAACTGACAAGCCCTTGATTTCTTCAGTGTCTAGATGGTATAAAATCATGGTAGTGGCTGTGTAGTTTGTGCGTGGGTGGGGGGAGAGTAGGGAGGTGGTGAAGTTTGGAAAACACATCTGGAATTTGTATTTCAGCTCCCTCTCTTGAGATCTATAGGAGCCTAAGTTTCTATATTTGTAGGTTGGGCATAATTGTGCATAATGCAATTTATATTATGACATTATATGATATTTGTGCAGAGCCTGGTAGGCCGTAGGACCTCCATCCACAATCATTCCCTTGTTGAACAAAACACTGGCTTACAGAAGGCTTTAGAACACGAGAGGCAGTGGGGTGCAGTGCTCAGGAGCTTGGACTCGGTACCACCCTAAGTTCAAATTCCAGTTCTAAGCCTTTGGGTTGTGAGGGTTCAATGAGTTAAGACATGCAAATTCCTTAAGAGTGCCTCACACAGACAAGGGTTTAGCTTTAGTGTTATTAAGAACAAGCCTACTTGAGACACACAAACAAACTTGGTCAATTTTAAAGGCCTTTTAAAATTCTGGATCTATAGTTCTGTGAAAAAAAAAATATACTCTTTCATTTAAAACTCCATATATTGGAGAACATAGGATCATAGTGAGACAGTCCACACACACACACACACACACACACACACACACACACACCAGAGTTGTCGAGGTCGACCTTCCCTCCTCCCTCTGTCATAATTCACATGTTTATTACTTGCAATATCTGAAAGCCCAGACAACTGATGATCTGCAACAAGCAAGCACGGAAAAGAGAGAGACGAGCTGAAGCCACGCCTGGTGTTCAGTGTGAAAGTCGCACATTGGAAGATTAGTCTCAGCTAGAGAGGGTCTGGATGGGAAGCCATTTATGACTTGTCTCAGGTTCCTAAGGAGAAAAAAGTCTGGACCCCGAGTTTTGCATCAAACTGAACTCTCAAAGAACCTTCCAATAAAGTTCATTAATGCTTAAAAATTAAGGTTGTCCTTGCTAATGGACTAGGTCAGCACTAGGCGCTTTATTGAATTAGCTGGACATCTTTGCAGGGTTGGGATACAAAATATTTGCCAAGAAAGTCTGTGAATTTGCAGTTTGCAAAATCACCTAGACGGTCCAAGGAAGGGGGTACTAATGAACTCAGCATCAAAATGAAAATTGAGCAAAGAGAATAAACTAAGCTTGTAACCCACTGAGTATTTAAATTCTCTGAAATAGACCTCCTTCAGCAATCATCACTCCATGTTGCTTTCATGCTGCTGGCCTTGGTGCCCGCCCTCCTCAGTCTTTTTAAATGAGGTCTTTATAGGATACCCCAGTTGCTTAAGGCACTCTTCAAGCTAAATCAAGAAAAATTAATATCATAGGCATGATTTTTTTTTTTTTTTTGAGTCAGAGCCTCAAGCATTGCCCTGGGTAGAGTGCTGTGGCATCACAGCTCACAGCAACCTCCAAATCCTGGGCTCAAGCGATTCTCCTGCCTCTGCCTCCCAAGTAACTGGGAATACAGGCGCCCGCCACTACACCCAGCTATTTTTTGGTTGCAGCTGTCATTGTTTGGCAGGCCCAGGCTGGATTCAAACCTGCCAGCTCAGGTGTATGTGGCTGGCGCCTTAGCCACTTGAGCCACAGGCATCATAGGCATGGTTTTTCTTGATATATTTATAGATGCTTCTCTGGTTCTATTTCGGTCTTTCAGTCACTCTGCTGTAAAAGTTTGATCTGGTGTCATCCTTTTACTCCTTCCCAAATACAATTCCATTTTGCATTTCAAGCTGAGGAAACTGAGAACCTCACCCTGCTGCTCTCACAATGGAACAAAATGCAACAAGAAAAAAAGACCAATAAAGAAATACGGAGAGAACGCAGTTCCACGGGAAAGTCTCAGTAGAGCACGGAGGCTGACACTCTTCAGTGGGGAGCCCGCAGCTTTGCTCGGGGCCGCCAGGTAGATGTCAGAGGAGCCCTCCCAGCCCTGGCAGAGGCATCACACACAAAGGATGCTGGTCTGGAGTTCTGAAAGGACAGGTATTGTCACACAGCCGACCTCTGTTCAGTAGGGGAGAAAGAGGTACATAAATCAAGACAGAAAGGAAGAGAAGGAAACCAGGAGGAAATAAAATATTTAATAGAGTTTAGTAATCAGATTGAATTAATGACTCTAGACAGAGTTATACAAACAGGAGTGGCGGTTGAGACATAGACTACCCTTCTCTGGAAGATTTTCCCCACTGCTTTGTACTATCAGAACTGTCCCCATCTGCAAGTCACTGCAGAGATCCAGCCTTCCCTGTAACCACTGCAAACCCCAAACAGCTTCCCCTGACATCTAACGAACTTATTATCTGCACCAGTGGCTCTCAAATGGGGAAGATTTTACTGCAGTATCATTTCTGTCATAAAGTCATCCCAGACCCCCCACTGCACCCCTGCCCGTGTGAGTCTCCTATTGTACTGCTCAGAACAATGGTTCCCGGGCTGTTGTCCTGTGGACTGAGGGCCAGCTCCTCCGTGCTACAACTACCTTCAGCCATTAGTTCGTCTACCCCTATCAGAGTGCCAGGCTGATAAGCGTTGAACTAGAAATGGAAGATTTGTGCCTTCCTGAGATGAGGACAAACCACAGGTACAAGAGCCACTTTGCAGCCGTCACAGCACAGCTGCCAGGCAGCTTCACATCCACCTGTGTCAGGCTGCAGCTCAGATGGCAAAGCCTGCAGGCCTGAAGGCATATGTGCCCTGGAAAAGAGGTGGCCACAAAGTTCTCCTCCCACAGCACCCCACTTGTCAACTGCTTATGAACTCTGAGTATTTATTCTTTCCTAATAAAGATAAAAGGCATCTGAGATAAAAGGCCTGTAGATATGTTTAAGTGATATGAATTGTATAGTCCCCAAAACACATTTGCTAAAATGTAGCTTTTCCCTACCTATTCTGCCTGATAACATAATACAAAAACAAAACCTTAAACTAGTTGCTCCAGAATTTTCTCAAGCCAATTTCCTTAAGGATTCAGGATTATAGGACTGAATTTAGCCTTCCGATGTCCTTTCTTGTTTTTTCCTTGCCTTGCCCTGCTGGGGTCAGAGTGATCTTCACAAGCCTATACAGCAAAGTCGGGGAAAAGCTAGTCCACTGTCTGGTCCTATTTTTTCTCTGATCTGGCTGGTTCCCTGGACACATTTGCCCTAGGTATTTCTCTTTTTGTCTAGATTTTAATAAAAAAAGCAACTGTGCTCCTCCAGTGGTGGCTACTGGCTAGTCTGCAGGACCCCAGAGCTCCCACGCAGATGATCTGGCCACGGTGATGCACTGAGGTACAGGTGATTCCCAGCTCGTCCGTGGGCGGAACCTTCCTGTCTCACTGGATGCTCCTTCCTGGGACCTTCCTCATTCCTGTGTACTCGCTCCGTCAGCCACCTTCTGGACCCTGCTTCTAGAAAATGCCGAGACCCTTGAACTGATGCAGCTCTCTCTGGCACAGACCACTTCGAATGTGCCCAAAGGATGCTGCTGCCCTGGCCAGGCCACAGCCCTGGAGAGGCACACTCTCCTCTGTGGGCCCATGGTGAAAGCTGGCTTCTGTCAGTGTGGACCCCCAACTCTGCTGCTTACACTCCAAACGTGCACGTTCCTCTTCCTGCCTCCAAACTGTTTTCTCTGCTGGAAGAGGAACGGGAGGAAAGGCTGAGGACAGGGACCTGCTGAGCCTGTCTGCATTCTTTCTGGTGACCTTTGCCTTTAACATGACAGGTGTCTTCTGAAAGTCCCTCTCAGAGACTAAGAAGCAATTTCAGGAGATATATACATCTTTAGAGCAAGCAAACAAGCCAGCAAACAAATGGAAGTCATTTCTGGCAGGTGATTCACTGGTTTGTTTCAGACAATTTCACACCGTTACCCAGGGCAACTAGAAGGTCTTAATTGCATGAAAGATTATTAACAAGTATATAATAAAAACTTCACAAGTGACACCCCAATTCATGTTAAATACATATTGTTTTTAAAAGTTGCCCTTTGATTTTTTTCAGTCTACGTTCTTATCCAAAATGTTCCCATTCTCATGACAGACCTACATGAGACTTTTAAATAAAGCGAGTAAATGTCTAGGAATTCAGTGGTTCATCCCATCCTTCGGATGAGGAAAGAGAAGGTTGGAAAGAAGGAAGGACCGAGGTCTTCGCGTTTTGGTACCACGATCTAAAGAAGGACGCACCGCATCTCCAGATGAAGTACGATGGAACTGGTAACATAAGGCTCCCCCCTTTGCCAAATGGCAAAGAACTGTTTAAGACAAAAATGAAACATAGATAAAGCTTTCATTGTTTATTTTCTCTGTCACCAAGACTGGAGTGTAGCGGCATGATCTTAGCTCACTACAGTCTTGAACTCCTAGCTCAAGTGATCCTCCTACCTCAGCCTGCAAAGTAGCTGGGCCCACAGGTGCATACTCCCATGTCTAGCTAATTTTGGGGGGGGGGGGAAGGGGTAGATATGTGGTCTCACTATACTACCCAGGCTGGTCTTAAACTCTTGGGCTCCCAAATGCTGGGATTACAGGCATGAGGCACTGTGCCTGGCTTGTTTGCTTTATTTAAAGATCTCCTGATAGGGCTTCCTAATCTCTGAGAGGGAGTTTGAGACTTGGGCTGGCCCTCTCTCTCTTTGCTGTGAAACAAGATAGGAAAGCCTCCTCTCCTTATCCTAGCAGGGTGTTAAAAGGATAAAGTGAGATAACGAATGTAAAACACCAATGTGAAATAGGGAAATTCTTGGAGGACTCTCCGTGAGTGTCATCTGGAGGGATCTGCCAGGGTTCTGTGCCTTCCTTCCTTGCACTCTGACCTTTGCTTTATCACTTTATAGGCTCAGCAGAACTGGAGTCAGACCTCTCCCTGAACTTGACTGCCAGCACCGCTGAATCCAAGGCCTGACACAAGACAGCCTTACTGCTTCTTTGAACCCATCTCTTCTCTGAACATTTCCTTCTCAGCTGACTTCTCGGATCTTCGCTCACTATGATTTCCCTGTGACTGCGTTCACCACGTGAAGAATTGTTTTTACTGATTTGTTGACTTTTATAATCTCAAGAGGCCAGAATAGATGCCATGTGATGATAACAAATAATCTCTTAGATCATTTTGTTAACTTCACTTGAGGACACTAAACACTTTTTTTTTGCCATTGAATGATTCATTTGGGAAAGGAAATAATTTATTAAAAGACCATTCTTCTTATACAAGAAGGCAAGTTATAGAAGTTAGATAATTTAACTTTCTCATTCATGTCTCACTGCCTTGGAACAGTTCCCAAATCTAGGTAGGTCTCAATTAGCATAGGAAATAAGTTTTTAAAAAGAAGAAACTCATGATAAAAATGTTTTATAAATTAAAACTTATAAATTTATTCACAAATAATTATTCAACACCAATCTTGAAAAGCCAGCCTATGTCAGGTGTTGCAGAGAATATAAAGATGTTAAAAATAAATTCGAGGCAACTACTTTGTAAATAAAACGAGGCTTTTTATTTTTAAAAAAAGCATTAGTGATAAAACCACTTCTCATATATATCTGACTTAATTCTCACACAAATTTTGTGACATAGTTATTGTCATTTTATAAATGAGAAATCAGAGGTTGACTTTGGATTAAAATCCTAGAACCTTTGACTTCAAAGTCTATATTGGGTATATCTCATTACACAATATACAGGCACTTGGTTTGCAGGAAATACATGTCCCTAAGGAAAAAAAGAAAAAAATCACTCTTTTACTAGAGTGACCAGAGATGGTGTAATAGAATGGGCTGTCATTCCAGTTGGTCCCAGAGGAAGGGATAGGATTTTTGTCAGTACTAAGAGAGTAAGGAGTGGGTAGTTCAGGTAAGTGAACAGAAGTACAGATGTGAAGGGAAGCTGAGAATTTTTAGGGAATAGCAATGGTAAGCTTGCTAAAATATGGAACCTTCTGAAGAAAATAACAACAGCACATTCAAATGATAAAGAAGTCACGAAAGATGGGTTATACAGGAGCTTATTACTGGGCTGAGTGGAACCCAGTGTGAATATATTTGTGGCAGAGAGGTGGCGGTTTCTAGTGAAGAGGGCGTGATGAAGCTCGTGTTTCAGGGAGATGTGCCTTATCTTATTCCAAGACAGACCTTCAAAGAGGGCAGGCAAGGACCAAACAATTGCAGCAGAAAAGTGGGATCACAGGAGAGAGAACAAAAAAGGCAAAGGCAGGAGAAACACAATAATTAGAAAATCTAAAGGCCTTGCCAATTTATAGATGGTTAAAGATGAGAGCACAATGGAAGTGTAACGTTTCAAGCTTAGGCAAGAAGAAGATTTATTGATGTTATAAATATACATGAACTGAAAGAATAGAGGCTTTCAGGAGCCTAGAGGTTTTCAAAGACAAAGGAAAATAAAAACCAAAGTCACCAACGCATATAAGCATGCTTACTGAACACGAGGCGTCTCTGAGCATTGATGTCTAGTAACTCATTTAATTCTCATCACAAATGGGTGAGCTAGGTAGTATTATAATTACATCGATGAGGATATGGAAGCAAGGAAAATTAAACAAGTTGTCCGAATCATACAGCTAGTAAAAGTGAACGTCTAGAAGGAAGGGTGAAGGGAGGGTGGAGAGAGGTGGAGAGAACAGGCAGAGGATGGCCGTAGAGAGGGAAGGAGAAGCAGAGGGGAGAGAGAAGTCAGAGTGTAAATGCAACTTCCAAGTGTCCATAATCAGTGGGCGAGAAAGCAGAGGAAGCAGAGAAGAGCAAAAGTACAGTCAATGAAGGAAGACCTCCAGGATGGTGTCAAACACAATCCCAATGACGTGAAATATGGAGGACCAAGGGCCAATCAAGCCAGATCCATTCGGTAAAGCTAAGCTGGTGACTCCCGGCGGTGGTGGGAAACATGCCCGGGTGTGGGTGAGATTTATGGCTTTATGGTGAGGAGCACACCACAGCACCAAACTCCATCTCTATCTGCCATCAACTCACTGCCCTCCTTGCAACCAAGCACTTCCTCACAGGAATACAAATCACCACAGGCTCTAGAGGTTTTCAGTATGGTAGGCCAGGGCAACATTCATTTGCATATTTTACTGAGCTACCCGCAGACTTCAGAGATAAATGACAAGGCCCTTGCACTCATGCTTTTACAATAATAAACCCAAATTTAATCTATTTTATAACTTTACTTTTAATACTTTTTTGTTTCTTTTTAATGGAGGGGAATTCAAGGGAGGGAGTCATTTGGCACCTCCATCTGTGGCCCTCATCTTGGTGCTTTTAAGAGTAGCCGATCTGTGTCCAGCTAGCTGAGACGGGGCTCCACGTACAGTACAGCAGCGATTCTGTCCACATGCCTGGGCCATTTGGCTTCCACAGCTCTAAGCACCCTGCTGAGAATACTCAGCAGACTGAAGCAAACACGCCTGTTAAACATATTATAGATAGGCCAACACAAAGCAACAGGACAAAGCTGAGGGGGTTGGCCACATCCGAAGTCCTGAAAATTCATACTTCTATTTTATTCCTCCCAAAGTATTTTGATTATGTTAACTTCTGAAATGAAAGCAAGTATTATTCTTCTGCTGGATCTATTCTCCTCTTTGTCAGCATTCTTGCCAATGAGAGATTTGATACTGGGGGGGAAAACAAAGAGGAGGCGGGGTGGGGCACAATGCCTAAGCTTCCAGAAAGTCTTTGCCACAAATCAAACCTTTGACTCACTCTTCGGCTGGGGAAGCGCACGCATGTCATTGACTTGAAAGGAAGAGCAAGCCCAAATTTAACTAATCCATTCTGAACTGAGTCATGTCAAGTAATCCAATTGTTTATCCTGAGCAGTGAAGGGGAAAGACTTGTTAAATCTAAAACACAAGTAGCACATGTAAGTGCTTGATTTGGTTTTCAAGATTTCTCCAAAGACTGCAAATTGAACTTGGCTGGGGAGTGCCCGTTTGAGCAGCTTTTGCTTAAAGCACTTTTTTCCCCTTTAAGAAAACCTATTGAGAAAAGAGGAACTTGGGTTCCTGCAGTTACTTTAGCCTTTCAGTCTATATGCTTCTTAATCCCTCCAGCCATCTTAACTTCTCTCCATAAAATAACAAACAAGATGCCCAGACACTTGCACCATGTACATAGCAAGAAGGGCACAAGCTGTTCTTATGACCCTTTTCTGCTATGGATTTGAGGCTTCTTGGCATCCCAGGCATTTCTGTTCTTCCACAAAAAGCACTTATCACGTGGGCATACGATGAGTCCTCGTATATGGGAATATGAGATCCAGGGTGGTTCGACATCTACTTTACATTCCTGGTGCAGAGAAGCTGCTCAGTAAGTCTTTGGTGACCCAATGGATGGATAGATGAGTGGATAAACGCAAGACTGCTTCCCAGATTGTCATTAATTGTCATCTTACGTATTTCAGAAACTGGATTTCTGACCCTAGTTCTTTTTCTTTTTGACTTCAACTTCAGCATAAAGATTCAAAGCTCTTATACCTTCAGCAAAAATGACTGGAAGTAATACATTTTATAGTCAGAATATTTAAAGGAACTTTATAATAGAGTAATAGAAATTATCAAAATATGCAAATTGTATTTTACAGGCCACTGGGAATATATAAGTTCTCCCTAAGATAGCAATACTAAATCCAGATACCTCTGAAATTTGAAATAATGAGACTTTTGGGTACTTTCCAACCTTGAGAATTCTTTGAAGAAGAAAATATAAAGGTTTGCCCTAAGGCACAGCAGTTCCTCTTAAGGATATGACTTTTCAACTTACAAAATACTCCATCTCCAAGATCTATAGGCCAATCCGAAGTGGATTTTATGTCAAGGTTGCGATAACAGATTGTATCATCTTGACTTTATGACCTTTTCTCTCTTATGCACATATTGATTTGAACTATAAAGGAAGGTTAAAGTCATAATTAACATCATTACATCTTATTTTTCAAAAGAAGTTAGAAAACTTGAAGTCATAAGGACTAGCAGAGGTCACAAATTATCATTTCCTCAGTTGTTTCAAGTTCCTTAACAGCTCCCTGTGTCAAGACACAGGACAACGTCTTTTTGTCTATGATTGAGCACTTTAAGTCCCAGGGAACTCACCATCTCCCAGTCAGTATGTGGATATTTCAAAGAGGTCTTGTTCTAAGGCAATACAAGATGAACCTCCAAGAAACATTTATTGATTGTCCAAATTTGGGCTCCTTAGGCAATACAGGCTAAGTGAGTTTCTCTTCCAAATATACACACGCACACACACACACACACATACACATACACAAAACCTTTGGAGATTTTATTAAAAAAGCTTATTGGTCTGCACTGCCCATCTGTTTTTCAGACTACCATTCCCAGTCCATCATACGCCCACAGGTAACATCATTTGAAGTGATTTTATTCTTTCAGCAATTCTCTGAATGCTTTCTAATGTTTATACTAAGTGCCTTTTAATATGTGGTTACCTCCACTGAAAACAATTCTTTTCAGTAAAATTTGACCAGTCCAATGTAGAGGGAGAAGACGACCTTCATCATTCCATTAATGGAACTTTAGGTAACATCATCTTTTTGGAAACCATTCATACCAAAATGACTGTTGACTATTTAAATATGTCTCACTGCTAAGCAAATAGCCCTCTCATGAAGTAACTATGCAGGTGATTTCAGAACCAAGTCAGAGTTTACATTATCCATTATTATAAAAATACACATAAACTCTTTCTTTGGCTGAAACATTTTAAATTTAACCATATGCTATTCTCAAATGGAATGTAAATAGCTTTTATTCTCTTTTTTCACACCACTGACCAAAAATCTGAACTGCCCCAAGGCCATGAAGCACGCCAGGAAAACCTTCTTTGGTTGATATTAGCCCCCTTTGGGGACCTTCATTCAACCAAGACCCAATCCACCATACAGCAGGAGTATCCAGGCTACATTTCTCTCCCTTTTCCACAAAGGTCAAATGAGAAAACTTATGAAAGGTTTTCACATGCTAACACCAAAAGAATGTTTATTAAAAAAATTAAGACAGGAAAAATTTTATTTTATTGCTCAAGATGTGGGTATGGGATTAAATAGTGTCCCTCCAATTCATGCCCACCTGGAACCTGTGAATGTGACCTTCTTGGAGAAAGAGGACCTTTGCAGCTGTCACCAGGTCAGGATGAGGTGATGCTGGACTGGAGTGGGTCTCAGTCCAGTGAGTGGTGCTCTGTAAGGAAACAGAGGTTTGTGCACAGATACAGATACAGGGAGAAGGTGGCCAGGTGAACACCAAGGCAGACAGAGATTGTAGTTACACGACCAGAAGCTACAAGAGGCAAAGGGTTATTCCCCATAGACTTCAATAAGAGCATGGCCATGCTGACACCCCAGACGCAGATGCTGGCCTCCAAAGCTATGAGAAAGTAAAATTCTGTTTTTTAAGCCACCCGTTTTGTGGTCATTTATTTCGGTGCATTGTGTCCCATGTGGAGAATGCTCACGCTCTCCCTTTCTCTTTTCTATTTAAACCCTATTATTACACGCCACATGTATTTCTCTGTTTTGACATGGATCTGAATTTCCTTTCCATCAGAAGTACTCAATAAATGCAAAAAAAAAAATCCCTGGGAACCATTTCTCATCTTACTCTTGTCTGCATTTCACATTGCAAAGAACTAAAGGCCAACATTTCATGTGCAGCTATGACCTGGCAGGACCTATTCACGTACAGATATCTGAAAGTTTATGCTCCAGTTGCACAAGAGTATCCTTTTCAGTAATCAAAGTCATCAGTGAAAGTCAAGGGGTTTTCTGCTGAAAAATGAGCTGTGAAATCTTGTCTTCTGACGGATCTTTTTCCTGGAATACACAGATAGCCATTAACAACCACTCTAAGGGACAGAACTTTTTTTTTCTTTTCCACCAAGGTAACATACTCGCTTCACTAAGAACATATTCACTAAGAATCGCTTTGGTGTGAATTTTGAACCACACCTTCCCTTTCCATCACAGTCACAGAGAATGCCACAGTGGTAGCTATCAATAAAATGCCTTGCCTCTCTGGTGGTGACTGACGCCAGGCAACCCCATGGTCTCAGAGAACTTTGCCTGAAAATAAATTACGACTTTTGACTCCTTCTGGACTAACCCACCTGCATGGCTAGCCAATGGATAGCTGACAAATGGTACCACTGAGGACAAGTCTCCTCAACCCAAAGGAGTGATGAGAATGTCAAACATTTCCCTTCTTCCTTCACACGCAATTGCACATGGTGAGTACTGGGAGCTATTATATGTACTACACAAGTAAATTTAGAGGAGGAGGAACTTCAGAGAAAGAAAGGATTCCATTTAGCAGTCTTTATGCAGGTGATCTAGCAAATGAGTCCCCTGAAATAGCTACCCAGCTCACTCCACTGCATTAACATTTCAATTCTCTAAGATGTAGAAGAAAGCAACCCACTGGCCAAAAATAATAATGCTTAGCTCAAAAACATCACCCTGTCAAATGCAGCCTCCTCTCCTTGAGAGAAGTGCTTCCCATTTGCCCAAGTGCAGAGCACACTGAAGGGAACCCCTGTTCCAGAGACAAGGGACCATTTGAAGAACCAAAGCATGAAATGGAGTCTACTGGGAGTGATTCTGCTTGGGGAAGCAACCAGCCATTCTGCAGGCAGATTGCATGTGAACGGAATACAGGATCAGGTGAAGTCCTGATAAATGGGATATGTGTCCAGGAAGGAAATTAACTATTGGAGAATAACCCATGTGCTGTGAATTTAGACTTATGACTGACAATACAGAATGGAGAAGTTGTCACCAAACCTCACTAGAAACATTCATTCATAATTATTCTTCTACATGGCATTGATGTAAGAAAGAGGAGGTGGTGGGAGGCAGGTGATACATTCCCTGCCTAGACAAGATTCTGGGCACCCATTTAACAATTTCCACAATGTAAGATACTGACATGACAGAAAGTCTATCAGAAGAAGCAGTGTCAAATCAATCTGTCAATCCATTCCAAAAAAAGACTGGAGTATCAAGAGTTAAGACTCTGTAACAGAAAAGACAATTAAAGAGGGAGACATTTCTACACACCCTCCTGTGGAGTTCCAACCCTGAGCCCTACCTCAGGGAGCCCTGGGTGGCACCTTTCCTCTGGGTTGCCATTCACTGGTGTTAGAAGTTGCTATTTTTCAGCATAGCCCAGTTTAGGATAATCAATTTCTTCATATTACTAGATAGTGAGTAACTCAAGGAATCCTCTCTTCTCTTTTTTCCTCCTGTTACTAACATTGCTACATAAATAAACACACTGGTGAATACGTGAATGTATATCCAAAGCAAGAGAGATACAAAATCTCCAAATAAGTCATATAGTAATCCATCAAAAGTATCTCCAATTTTATAGAAAAACAATAGAACTTGAATCTTCATCATATAATTCTAAAGAAACAGCACTCAAAATAAATTTTGTCTGATGATTCTGCCCAGTCATAAGATCACCTCAATTGATATACAGCACAACTCCTGGGTGAAGGGCTCAACTACAACTTGGACTTTACCTAACAAATTCAAACAATGTAACCTAATTGCTTGCACCCCTATTATCAATCTGAAATTTAAAAAAAAACAAGAAAGAAAAGAAAAAGTGAAGGGAGCATCGATTATGTAGATGTCCCTGGGTAGGTGGAAGAATGACTGATCCTGTCCAAAAACAAAGAAGAAAGAAAACATCACAATTAGAAGCATCATAATTCTCAAAGCTTATCAAAATTAATTTATGGTCTCTCCATTTTGAGACATTTATATACATAGAACCCAGAATAAAGAGCTCTAGAATCTTCCACTTTCTTAATCCAGCCAATAGAACCCCAGAATCTTCCACTTTCTTAATCCAGCCAACAGTTTCAGACTGAACTACAATAATCTCAATAAATTAAAATCTCACCTACTTTAAAAAAACCTGAAGAAAATATTCAGCATAGCATTTACCAAATAACTTCATTTCTAATAACAATTCCTAAGACATTTCTAATAGATAAAGATAAAATCCCCATGAACATAGATGTTCACTGCATTTCTAACAGGAAATAAAACCAAACAAAAAAAGAAAGAAAAGAAAAAAGGAGAATATAAAAAAGAAAGAGAACGAAAACTCTGTTGGAAATTGACAAAATAAGAATTATTTATTCAATGGTACATAATGTAGCCAGAAAAATAATATTTATTCAAAGTTTATAATCCCATTAGGAAACACTAATGAGATGTTCATGAAACAGGAAAATGAGAGCTTATTTACTCAGTACAATGTTTAATGAGTAGAAGGAAAGAAAAAAGAAAAAAATGGGTAAGGTTTCTTTGGACTTTTCTGAACATACATGATATAATGAACAGGTATTACAATAATCAGAAACAGATTAATGATGAATTGCAAAAATCAAAGTTGAAGAAAAGGAAGTGAGACAAGAGCAGAAGTAGAGTTTTGAGACCTCTCTCTAATCACTGTCAAACTTACACCGTACAGTTCATTTTGTGTTTCTACTTTACTTCAATAATTACCTGGAAAACAGCAAGAGTTTTCTGTTAATTTGCTTTAAGTCAGTTTGCAGTAGCAAATCTACAAAGGGGATCGTCTGCATTCACTTTCAATAATATGGCTAGAAACTGAGGACCTAGGTACCCATGACAAGAAACTAAGAAATTAAGCCTACGATGTTCTAAATCCTCTTCTAAATAGCACTTAAAAAAAGAACTTGTCTTTTAGAAGGAAGGATGTGCACAGTGAATAGTATAATTCCAATAGAATTAGCCATTCTGAATGTGATTACCATATATAAAGCATTGCTGACTTACTCTGCAGTAGGTATTTGGTATAGAAGTATATCTCATCATACTAAGGATATTGATAAATATTGTATTCGTTACCTGAATTAGGTGATCAAGGCACAGGATTCAGAAAAAGGAGAAACACACTGGACAAAAGAGCAATAACACTGTTCTAAGTGCCTTTGAGATGGGCATCTCATTAATATTCATATCAAACCATGTAATATTTATTAAACATTCATCTGCATCAACATTAGGTACCAACATTGTAGATCAAACAACATATTTGTAAACTCAAGCTTTTCCCTGCCCAAGAAAGGAATCTATGTAGCATTTCAGAGATGAGCTTCTATAGGAATTGAAGTGCTTTTGACATGGCTAAGATTTTCAAAATAATCATACCTGTCATACCAATGAGCCCAGTTAAGTATGAATATTTCTACATTAACAGGTTGGATGGGCCTACATACCTTCAGGGATTTTGTTCCTTTTTCTAACTTTAAAAAAAAAGCTCTAAGTATTTTTACCTACAATTATACAGACTACTTTTGCAATCCTGCAAAAGACATTCTTTAGATTCTGGTAATCGATAAAAAATGGAGACAATTGAGATGTGACCTATTTCATAGCCAAACATTTGGATAGATGGTCACATATTTTTTATCCAAAGGGTCTGAATTGGAGCAAATAAATGGCATAACATACTCAAATTTAGTGTATTATTTTCAGTTCGGGTGGAAACATTTTTTGAATAGAGAAGATTCCTTCAGCAATAAAGTGTTCAATTGCAACTGATAGGCCAAATAGTAATTTTCAGGAGGTCCTTTGGTAAGGATTTCAAGAAGAAGAGTGTAAATATATTTTCTTTGGTAAATATGAGTGATCAGAAAATATTTGTATGCATTGAGCTCACTGGGTGAGGAGAGTGAGTAAGAACAATCCAAGGAGTTAGGAATGAAAACAATCCTAGCTCCACAGACCACCTGTACCTCAAAGAGAAAACAGGAGTTATTTGACAACTAAGATATTCACAGATTAAGTTAACCTAACTCTATGTCTCAGTTCAAAAAAAAATATTTTGTGATGATTTGTGTCAGACAGTGGAAGCCATATGACAAAATATTTTGTGAATATTTGTGGTGATTTTGACACCACAGCCCTCTACCAAGGGCGATATAGTAAGACTCTGTCTCCAAAAAATAAATAAATAAAATTATACATATCCATGCAGTTTATGCCCATTTCATCCTTCTCAAAATTTAAGGTCAATTGTTTGATATGCGTGTATGAATATTAAAATTATGCCTTCCTCCCCTTCCAGGTGTTGGTCATGTTCATGGGACAGATTCTCCAGTATCTTTATTATTACTCCAAATTTACCACCTTCCATTTTTAACACTGGGCCCTGCATAGCACATCCATCGCTCAGGATGTTCTGTCCAATGGAATAATCACATTGAGAACAGCCATGATGATCATTCTCTGTCTACTCCAATTTACATTTGTTTCTCCTTTGTTCCTTTCATGGATTTTTCTGTTTATTCAAATTCTGATCAGAAGCTAAGATGCCTTCGTTTCCAAATGCTCGTCTTACCACTGCCATATCTTAAAGAAAGATGACAATATGGAATAAAGACAATAAAGGTCTCTCGGTGAAAAATCCTTGCACTTGGAAAAACAATTTCATTTTTCTACAGGAAAACAGAACTTAAGCCTCCTTTTCATGTTTGAAATCCTGATAATCAAATAGCTGCCAAGTTTAAGACTTCAGAGGCAGTAAGTCTTACATCAGCCATGGCTAGATGTAAATAAATCCACCATAAAAATCAGTCAAGACAAAAACACACTATAACTTTTTTTTCCAAAGCACAGTAGCAGAGAAGAACCTGCAATTCACTAAATCGAACAATACCAAAATGGTTAAACCTCTGGGCTCTGCACTATATCATGTTTGAGTCTCTGAACATTTGTTTTATAAGCAATGATATGATCTCTTAGTAATATCAGGATAACCCATAATAAGCATAAGTTTAAGATGGTATCTGTGTCAGAGGTTGAGAATTTCCTGCTAAATTTTCATTATCTTTATTCTTCACTAGCAAAACCTCAATATCTGAGGGGTAGCAAGCTACTCAGCTAAAGGAGAACATGTCCTAGGCTAACTTGCAGAAAGGGGTGGCAGTGATTGCCATCCTGCGGAGCTTCCAGGAAAACTCTCTAAATGTGCCTCAGCTGGCAGGTCCCCTAAATCCTTCCCTCTCTCTTCTCTTCGTGCCTTGACAAGTCCATAAGATATACTATGACCTGTAATGACCTTAACAGTGGAAGCCATATGACAAGAATGGTGGGACAGAATGACATCAAAGGAGGACAGGTCCCTGTACCACCCAGGGGTCATCAATATCAGCTCTAAATCACTTTCCTATGGAACTCATGTTACACAGGAGACAAATAAATCTTTTCTAGTAGAAGCCATGATATCTCGGGTGGCTTACCTGAAGGGGTAAACAATTTCCAATTGACATAAGACCCTTATTACTTAGTGAATTTGAAGAAAGTTGCTGACCCCAAATGAGGAATAGATTAGCCCTAATTGTTTTCCCATTAGTGAGACTAAGTCAGATAAAACAAACACAACTTTTTTGTAACTGAAGTACATATGTCCCACATACTTTTGCCAAAAGGAGAGTAAAATCTGCCAGCCCGTGGAGGTGTCAAATCTGCATATTTGAGTAGATTTGACATATTACTCTCAGCAGCCACATAGACACTTATGAAAGTAATCAAGATGGTTGGATACATCATTAGAGTAACAAGATCTTTGCAAAGCTAAAATATGACCTCAAAGACTCCTTCCCTTGGTTAGATACCAAATCCTGCCACCAAGAATTATTCCCATTTTGACATGAAGAAAAAGATGTCCACAGCAACACACCTAGGCCACATCTAAGACAGTACGGCAAGGCCATCTTAATCCACATATTTCAGAATAGGATGCTTTTAAAAGATTCTTCAGTTGGCACAAAGACAAGTACAAAATATCTAAGATTGGAAGGTACACTTTTTTTTTTTTTTTTTTTGAGACAGAGTCTCAAGCTATCACCCTTGGTAGAGTGCTGTGGTATCACAGCTCACAGCAACCTCCAACTCTTGGGCTTAAGTGATTCTCTTACCTCAGCCTCCGAAGTAGCTGGGACTACAGGTGCCCACCAAAATGCCCGGCTATTTTTGGCTGCAGTTGCCATTGTTGTTTAGCTGGCCTGGTCCGGCCTGCCACCCTTGGTGTATATGGCTGCCACCCACTTCGAACCTGCCACCCTCAGTGTATATGGCTGGCGCCGTAACCACTGTGCTACGGGTGCCGAGCTGGGAAGATAAATTTTTACATAACTATTTTTAGGTACACTGAAGCAACAAAATCTTTTGGAAACTATTTTATTCCAAAAATCAATAATGCAGATCAAAATTTACACTTGTGAGTTGCCATATATGGACAGGTGTGAGGTAACTCAACAGTATTCATTTGTGTAATTCAAAAAAGGAAATGCAAAATGCCATTCTTAAAGAGCAAGTTTCTCTGCCTTCTCTTTCTAAACTAAGGTAGTGAATAAATCCAAATTCTTTTTCCAATTTTTTATGCTATATACAATAATCGGTTATGTAAAGAAGAAAGTATACCTGAAAATTTCTGACAATCCTGCTAAAACAAAAAGTAAACATGACATCTTCCCCCATTTCCTTGTTGAAATTAACATATGAGCATGCATACCCTTTCCCCACCACTTTCTGTGACTCGGCCTTAAAATTAGGCCTCGGTTTCCTGACATAGCAGCCAGTAGGTACATCTGTTATGAGCTCGGCTGGCATATGTCATCACGCCTGGTAGCTATGTTAAAAATTCTGAGTTCTATGAACATCAACAAAGTTTTCATTTTTCGTTTTAAGCTAGACAAACAGAGTTAAAGAAAAACTTTATTGAGTTTTGATCGGGCCCATCCAATGTCACTGGACTAGGCTACCAGCCAGAGTCACATTTATCACATTAGTGAATTTCTACTAGCTGTAAGGGCAGAGAACAAGCAGCCAGCATTCATCACAGAAAGCGCCAGAAGATGAAACTCTTTCCACCACAAAAGCGATGCTCCTTCTGCCCATAAAAGTTGCCATCCTTTCCCTTCACCCCAATTTTAAAAGGCTGTACTCTAAGCATCAAGTGCAATTTGAAAACATGAACAACAGTACGTGTTGGACATCCATGTGTTTCAGATGTGCCAAGCCAGTGAGAACCTAAAGGGCCCTCTGACATCCTAGCTGCCTTCCAGTCAAAACAGATAAAGCATGAGCAGTTCCGATCCCCACACTGTACAAGTACGTTCTAAATCCACAGTGACACTGAGTCCTTTAGATTCTGCGTATTACCTTTGATTAACCTATCACAGGGGAAAAATATGGCTCCCCAAAGAGAAGTAAGATCTTTTTATTGTTGCTGTTACATATGCCTTCGGAACATTTCCCTGGGTCTAAGGGGACTGCAAGGGGATGGGGATGCAGAGAAGGCGGATATAAGGAGTCTCCGGATTTGAGGACACAGGCATAACCATTTTAAGTGGCTTAGTTCATGAATGTTGTCAAACTGAGATGTAGAAATTATCAGCTGGCCTATAGAGAATCTCATCTGTACATAGAGTTCGAACCAGTAAATCCTTAAAATGGTTTGCTACAACAGATACAAACCTTCCCCAAGAAGGACCTGAGTTACTTCCGGCCTTGGGAAATCTCAGTATGCGCGCATTTTGTCTTCATGTCTTAGCAACTGTCCCAGCTTTACTTGCACTTTCCACAGTTCTGTGTTCTTTTTTCTCTGCTGCTAAGCTCACGGGAAGAAAAACTAACCCAAAGCCTTAATCAATAGTGCAGCACTTGGCATCTGGCTAAGAAAAGATTTTCTTAGCAATTTTCCTCACAAAGCCAGATTCCAGGTATGTTATGTTCATCCTCCTCCAAATTGAGAGGTGAGCCCAGGCAAGGCCCAAGACTTCATAGACTGACACTTGACTATCTGGCTTACATTGAGTCCACTGTTTCTATAGGGCTCCTCTGGAGTCGATCAGAAGAGCCAGGAGGGCCCATTTAGTCCTATAAAGAGACATACTGTGAGAATTGAAAAAATATCACATAAATGATTTAACTTTAGTTACATTAAAATGATTAAAATAATTAACCCTAGTTACATTAAAATGATCAAAATGCATCATAGTTTTCAAACCTTTGCAATTTCTACAAAATCTGAGGAATCCTCAAAAACGAAAATGGTCTGGATTCTGCTGACCTGCTGAAGGCCTGAGAGGTGTACTAATCATTAGAGCCTGCTTTCTATGTGAATCGTGAAAAATGTGTTGACTTCATCATCACAGGATGAATGAGTAAGTTAACAAATGTGTAATTAGTATCTAATGTCTGCTTAAGACTATGAAGCTTATTCTTCATTAAGGAAGCTTATTCTTCATTAAGGAGAACTCCTATATGAACTATTACTCAAGTTTTTATAGGTCCAAACACAATGAAAAATTTCCTACTTTAAATAGCAACTTCAGTGTTGTATCTGTTAGATCATTTAAAACATTTATAATACATAAAAAAAGACTTACAAAGAAAGGAGAAAAGATAAAACTCACATAAGTTCATTTTCCCTTCGTTAGTTAATCAGCAAATTTTTAAAAAATGTGCTATTTTGGTTAATGCTTAGTTTTACAATTTTATTTCTATTTTATTTACTTTTTAAAAATTATTGTAGATTTTATTATGTCTGATCTCTTATAATCTGAAATTAGGGACTATGTGAGGTTTGATAGTAATATATGCATATAAGTTTTTATAAAATTCTCTATTTAATTAAGATTAATATAAGCATACATAAGATTAGGATACATGGTTTGAGTTTGTTAGGTAAAGTCCAAGTTGGAACTGAGCCCTTCACCCCGGAGGTGTGCTATATCCTCCACACTGCCCCCATTAGGTAAGAGCTGGCCAGACCTCTGCCCTCCTTCCCTCTAGCCCCCCCATCTCACCTTGCCTATAGAATTTAATTGTGCTTTTCTCTCATATGGTGTGTAGTTGTTTATCTACTAGTTTCATATTAGTATTGAGTACATTGGATGCTTGCTTTTCCATTCTTGTGATACTTTACTTAGGAGAATGTTCTCCAAATCCATCTAGGTAAATATAAAAGATTTAAAGTCCTGATGTTCCTTTATGGCTGAATAGTACTCCATGGTATATATATCCCATAGTTTATTTGTCCAATTGAGAGTTGATGGGCACTTGGGTTGTTTACACATCTTGGTGATTATGACTTGAGCTGTGATAAACATTCTAATTCAAATGTCCTTAGGGTAAAATGATTCAAGAAATACAGTAATGTCTCAGTAATAACATCAATGTCCATAAACCAGTAGCCTTCACATCAGTAACAGTCAAGCTGAGAATCAAAGCAAAGACATAATACCCTTCATAGTAGCTTCAAAGAAAATGAAATACCTGGGAATATACCTAACAAAGGACATGAAGGATCTCTACAGAAAGAACTAGGAAAACCTGAGAAAAGAAATAGCAGATGTTAACATACAGAAGAACACCCGATGCTCATGTGTTCAACATTGTTAAAATGGGAAGAATCAACATCATTAAAATGTCTATACTAGCCAAAGTGACCTACAGATTTAAAGCAATCCCCATTAAAACACCAATGGCATACTTTGAAGAACTTGAAAAAAACATTCTTTGCTTCACATGGAACTAGATAAAAAACCCACAAATAGTCAATGTAATTCTAAGAAATAAAAGCAAATCTGAAGGCATCACTTTATCAGACTTCAGGTTATACTACAACTGTGACCAAATCAGCATGGTATTGGCAAAAAAACAGAGACACAGATCTATGGACAGAAGAGAAGACCTACAGATGAAACCTGCCTCTTATCACAATATTATCTTCAATAAACCAAACAAAGCATACACTGCAGAAAAGATTCCCTATTTAATAAGCGGTTCTGGGACAACTGGTTAGCCACTTGTAAAAGACTGAAACTGGACCCACACCTCTCACCACTTAAAAAAATTGACTCATACTGGATAAAAGATTTAAATCTAAGACACAAAATGATTTAAAAAAAAAAAACTCAAGAAGAAAGTGTGGGAAAACTCTTGATATTGACATGGGGGAAGATTTTATGAAGAAGACCCCATTGGCAATTGTAGCAGCAACAAAAATAAATGGGACATGATCAAGCTAACAAGCTTCTGCACAGCTAAAGACACTACAGTTAAAGCAAATAGACAACCTTCAGAATGGAAGAAGATATTCACATGCTACAAATCTGATAAAGGGCTAATACCCAGAATCTACAGAGAACTCAAACTGATCAACAAGAGAGGGCAAACAATCCCATTTATCACTGGGCAAGAGACGTGACCAGAACTTTCTCTCAAGAAGACAGATAAATGGCTAACAAACACATGACAAAAAGGCTCATCATCCCTGATCATCAGAGAAATGCAAATTAAAACCACCATGAGATATCACCTAACCCCAGGGAGGATAGCCCACCTCACAAAGCCCCAAAGCTGCAGATGCGTGTGGGTATATACACTATTGGTGGGCTTGCAAACTAGTACAGCCTATTTGGGAAGAAGTATGGAGAATCCTCAAAAAGCTAAATGTAGACCTTCTGTTTGATCTTGCATCTCATTACTAATTATCAATCTAAAGAAATTTTTTTTTTTTTTTTTTGAGACAGAGCCTCAAGCTGTCACCCTGGGTTGAGTGATATGGCATTACAGCTCACAGCAACCTCCAACTCCTGGGTCAAACGATTCTCCTGCCTCCACCTCCCAAGTACCTGGGATTACAGGTGCCTGCCACAACGCCCGGCTATTTTTTTGGTTGCAGCCATCATTGTTGTTTGGTGGGCCCAGGCTGGATTCAAACCCACCAGCTCAGGTGTATGTGGCTGGCGCCTTAGCAGCTTGAGATAGACGCCAAGCCGAGAAGAAATTATTTTATTAAAAAAATTTCTTTTTAATAAATTATCAATCTAAAGAAATTTCTTACACTCTGAAATAATAAATTTCTTTTCACTCTGTTGCCCCCAGGCTGGAGTGCTATGGTGTCAGCCTAGATCACAGCAACCTCAAACCCCTGGATTCAAGTGATCCTCCTACCTCAGCCTCTTGAGTAGCTAAGACTATAGGAGCCCACCACAACATCTGGCTAATTTTTCTACTTTTAGTAAAGCAGAGTCTTGCTCTTGCTCTGGCTAGTCTCAAACTCCTGAGCTCAAGGGATCCTCCAGCTTTGGCCTCCCAGAGAGTCAGGATTATAGAGCCACTGCACCCAGACTAGTTTTATGATTTTATATTGTACTCTGGTCCTAATGGATGGATAAACAAGAACTCTCTAAGTACATTCTCCTTTTTCAACCCCTCCCACACTAACAAGGACATTAGCTCACTCATATGGTTGTGACATATAGCTACCCAGTATGGTTTTGTTCCTAGTTACATACTTTGACATCCAGCAAAAGTTCTAAATTGCTCAATTACTGAGTTGAATCACATGCAGGGCTGAAATACATCCTTTAATGAATTATGGGATTGCCTGAGGTCTGCTTAGAGCTACCTGATTTTAGAATTAACGACAGGATAAATCTTAAGAGGAAGGCCAATAGATTTGAATTTTATGTATATTACCTATTTGAGCAATATATTGTAACACTAGTTTTGCTGTAAATATCTTATTAGTACTAAGTATCAACGGGCGTTCAGAAATACCCACCAATATACTTCATATTGCAACTTTAAATAAAATTAAAATTTAATTTACACTTTTTAGAATAGAACTATTATAGCTCACTTACTAGAATAACACTTAAGATGAGCAGATGCATATAATGCTTAACAAATGAAAGAAATGTCATCTAATGTTTAACTAGAATTGTTAGGTACAAACTATAAACTATAAAATAATGGATTTTTTTCCTTTAACCAACAGAAGTAGCACCCAAATTAATAACAGGTAAAACATTCAATTGTGAGAAAAACAGGACTTTTTATTAAAGGAAGGATCCTTTCTTGTTCCTTTCCACTCACATAGAGTGGATCCTTTTTTATACAGAATATCTCCTTTGCAAAATACTTATTATTTCAAGTCAATAAAAATTTCAAAAGTTAGTCAAATTAAAGAATTTATAACATTTAAACTAAATCAGAAAATTACAGTTTTTAGAGAAAACCCCAACTCTTTTGATAATAAAAATTAAAATTTATTAAAATTACTTTTTAAATTTGGGCTTCAAAGAGTGGGGTTGCTAGGAAATCTAAGTAACATTCTTTCCGTACAAGTGACAAAAAGGATTAAATTTTACTGTAGCCCAAGACTGGGATGGGAACAGTGAATGTGGAGGGGCAAGGTAATGACAGTGGATCTCAGGCAATCTTCACTCTGTGCACACACAGAGGCAGACCTCCAAATGGAAACATTATTTATCTTCAGAAGGTGAATATATGGATAACTTTTTCCACCCAACTACATTTTCTTGCACTTTATGAATTGTATACATTAAATGGAAAAATGTTTTTAGAAGTTCTCTTTGATTCTTTTTTTAATCTCCTTGATCTTTTTCTTAATAGTTGATTGGGGGTGGCACCTGTGGCTCAAGGAGTAGGGCGCCAGTCCCATATGCTGGAGGTGGTGGGTTCAAACTCAGCCCCAGCCAAAAACCAAAAAAAAAAAAAAAAAAATAGTTGATTGGGTTTTGTTTTCATTTTCAAGTTTCTCTATTATCTTTCTAAAAGATATATATTAGTTAGGGTAGAGCTAGAAGTTGAACCATCCAGTGCAAGGGTTTAATGAACTCAGAAGGTTAGATCTGTCTCACCCAGTCTCAATGTGCACGATCCAGGTCAGAGGGGCACATTTCCTTTCTGAGCTCTTTCAGAATTCCAGGTCACATCCAAGCCATTTCTCCACCATCCCCTCTGACATCGTCAGCATCCACATGGGTAAAGCTGGGTTGATGCCCACCTGGGCTCCAGCCAAGTGTGAAGGGCCAAGACGGGGTAGTGTCACTTCCCTTCCATTCACATTCTGTATGTGAGAATCTCATGCACATCCTCACCCCACTGAAAAGGGAATGGCAGATGTGGTCAAGGTAGGCACCCATCCACCCTATAATGCTACCATTGTGGAGTAGGTTACAGATTTGCTTCTATGGGTAGCTAGCAATTGCAACATGAAACATGGAGATTTTATATTATGTGCCCGACATTTCCAGTATCATATTCTCTGCAGATCTGACTCTGCTGCCTATTATATTTCTTCTTCTGTTTTTCACTTATCCTGCCAAGGATTGACCATGAGTTCATGTTCATGTTCTATGCTCTATAAGAATACATGGTTCTACGGGAAAATAATTTTGCAAGAATGTTTCGATGCCTTAAAATTGCATTCTTTCAGAGAGGGAATGTATTTAGTTTTCCCTGCCAAAAACAATTTTTAACAAAATTGTTGGCTGACATTCTGGTTGGACCATATTGGCTACCTTCTGTGTTGTTAACTGCTGAGCAATATACCTAATTCTAGCTCTTAGCCCTCCAGGATTGCATCCCTTTTGCATCTCACCTCGAGTGGGCACTGCTCTTTATCTGCAGGTCACATCACATCATGAGGTTGTCAGAATGTAAACTGTTAAATAGAGACCTTCAAGTGTCTCGGTCCCTACTTCCTCCTAAACTCCTGTTGCTACTCAATTTTTGACTTCTATGCATACCGTGTTCTTGTGCCAGCTTCATAAATGTACTTAACATTGTGGAGGGGGTTTTTGTTTGTGTGCTTTATATTTTAATCAGCATTTTCCTCTTCTTCTTTGGAAGACCAAAATTTCTGGTCTAGGATCCCATCAGTGATGGAAGTCCCAAGGACCATTTTTACATGACAATCATGAAAAAGATTTGAGAGAGAACATCAAAAGAACACGAGAGCTAGCATCACAAACCCGGAGTTTTGCTACTGAGTCTTAGCTGTTATGTGCTCACACCCAAAGCTCTGATTTCTTTCTTCATCTGCAAAATAAGAACAAAAGCCATCTCACCCATCTCAGTGAGTTACAATGACAATCAAATGATAAAGAGACTTCGCACATTCTCAAACAATATTGCCAGCTGAAATGAAGACTGAGAAGAAATTCTCAAGCGTAAGAACGTCATATGTCAATAGGTACAGTCATGTTAAGACATGGTGATTCACAAAGCCCTTTTCTTGGTATCTTCCCAGGTCCTGCTCCGCAGAGCTGTCCCTCTTCATTATTGCTTTCACCTGTGAACAGTTTGCTGCCACTGCTGACTTCACCCAATATCTCCTTTGTACTTCCATCTGCATTTTATGTGAACTCTGGAGCGATTAGCTGCTAATATCAACACTGGTGCACAGTCTAGGAACATTTATTGCTCCCCTGCTTGGCTTAATGTTTCTGACTTGGTACCATAATATTAATAGTCACAGGGTACAATAAAAGACAATTGTTTATTTTGTTTAGGCTTTAGCCACTTTACCTACAGCCTTTTTCCATTACATTTGCACATAAATGAGCATATGCTACATATTTGAGATGCAAATCAGGTTTTCACTTTGCTAATCATATAGTTTCCTTTCTGGTAGTCTTCCAGGCTAGTTTCAGTGTGACTCCAGATGCATGTATATTGTAGCAAATGAAGAATGGCCATGTGGTAGATGTTTGCCCTTTTGTGATCCACTAATAGCTGTTTTTTTGCAAAAACACAGTATTATTAAATCCATTGTTACTCCAGATATTCTTTTGCAATTCCAGGAGTACATCTTTAAATCTCAGACTGAATTCAATTGTTCCGTTCCAGATGCTTTCCTAACAAATAGTCGAAAACAACTATCATGAAGTATGTGGTCATAAGCATGACAACCACTTCAAATAAAATACGCTGGAACCAAGTTTTATCATTAAAAGGTCCTCACTTCTCTGCATGAGAAGCCCAGGGCCCTGAGGTATTTAAGTGGGTATCCAAGGTCAACATAATGAGTTTATTCCATTCTAGTCTCTCTATCACCTCCGAGGCAATGTCCTTCTAACTGAAGTGTTTGACCTGCCCTGAAAAGACAAATTAATATTTTACATGGGAAGAACTCTTTATTCCATGGTGGGATATTTCCAACTTGATTTATATGATGGTGTTTAAATGCTTAGAAGCTTTTGTAAGGCAGGTTTTCAATCGATGAAAAGGATTTAGTTTCCCTTAAGGTTCTTGCATCAGATATTATCTTAGAAGGTTTACTTCCAAAGATTTATAATCCAATCTCTTCCTCTTGTTAACCATAGATTTCGGTGAGCATCCCACTGGACCAAGCTTGGGGATTTCAGCCCAGTGCGGTCACGCTGAGTGCCTGCAAACAGCACTGTTGAGCCTGCATCCCCTAAGTTTTCTTCAGGGGGCTCTGGTCATACTAGACTTCAGTCTGTTCACCCAGCAATATACATGAGACCTCCGGGGCTGCTGTGAACATCTCACAGGTTCGACAAAACCTTGCCTTGAGCAAGAAGACAGAAACCTGGAATTCCAAGAGAATCCACTTAGAGCAGTCCTTTCTTCCCAAGCTGAGAAGTTGCACCTTCTCACTTAAAGGAAGCATTTTTGTGGCTTCTCTTCAGCATATCTGAATTGCCAGCAACTCAAGGAAAGAAATTCTTAATTATTTATCCTTATTCCTAGCACCTAACATAGTACCTAGAGACATTCGTGTTCAGTATTTGTTAAATGAATAAAGTGAATAAATGTGTAACGTGAGGTACAGGAAGAAGAAGGGGTGTGTGAACAAGGGGTGGTGTCTTGTGGACACCACCTACGTTTTCAGCTGTCTGCACTCACGTGCAGGTAGGACTTTCCCTATCACTTACCAGCGTGGCATGCATGGAATTCTCCAGGGAGTTTGACGTTTTCCTCTGTAAAATGGGGCTAACTATAGATTCCTTGAGAAGATTAAATCACTCCTCAGCCTTTTGGCTAAGACCAAGTGTGAGAAGATTAAACTATTTAATGCATGTAAATACTCAGAATAGTATCTGGCAATGTTTTTGTTTTTACATGCTCATTATCATTGTCATCATCATCATCAGGCATCCCATAAGAAACGTTGGATTACAGATTTGGTGCTAAAATAGTCCAACTCAATTGTCAGCTGCTTAATTTTTTTTCAAAGGTTAGGGTTCTCTCTGTTTGCACACACAGTCGCACTTCAGGCCAAACAGCCACTTTATGCCTGCAAAGCAGGAGCTCCTGTGATTCTAGAGACTGTATTTGACTTTATTAAAGCTTAAAATTGACATTTTCTGCGCCACTAATAACTTATCTTTGAGAGGTAGAGAGAAGTCTGGAGCCATCCTAGGAAAAAGAAAGTGACGTTTCTTTCCTGTTCCCCAAGTTATTGAAATGTGGCCTACCTTTGCAAGGACCCCAGTGCTAGAGCCATTAACAGGTTATATCAGGAGGAGTAAAAGCCTGGGAGGGAACAAGAAAGCTGGCGGGGTGAAGCGTTTTGAGCTGTGGTTGGCTGGAGTATAAACACTTAGAGCAGTGATTTTCAACTTGTGCGCCATGAAAACTTCTAAGATCATTAAATTATTTTTGAAGGAAGTTCAAGGCACAGTAAGTATATTCTCCTTTTTACTCTTTTTTTTTGATCAGTATAATTTAAGTGTGTTGTGGAAGTTTAACTATAGGTTCAATTGTGCCATGAGATAAAAAACAGTGAAAAACAATGCTTTACAGAGATACAGACTTTGGTGATCTCCTGATGTTTTACCCAGACCACTGGACGCTTCAGTTGTCCAGTTAACACGGCTTTCTGGAAGGTTTTTTCATCACAGCTTAAACTCCTCTTCTGTCAACCTCTTACCTAAGGCATTATTGACCAGAAGCACTGATCCTGGCCAAGTGCTCCCTATAACCCCTCATCTCACCAGGGCTCCCACCGCAATGCCCAGAAGATGAGAATTAGTTTTTACTTATTTATTTTCTCTTTATTTCAACTTAGTGTTAAAATACAGAAAGTTAACTGAGCAAACGTCTAGAAGCCATTGTTACAAAGCATCATAAAACTCTAAGGGAAAAGATAAAAATCACTCACTATCCCACCATCTTAACTCTAACACAGCTACCATTTTAATACACAAAACTACCCTTCTTTTTGGATGCAATTTTACATAGCTATAATCAGATTCCACGAGATGTTGCAAACTCTAAAATTCTGCCTGTTTTTTATGATATTGTAAAAATTATTTTTCACTTTGTCAGATGGGGCTTATAGCTGTCATTTCTAATGCCTTCATACTGCAATTTCCCTTTTGATTTCTTATAAATTATCTTGCAATCAGACGTTAGCATGACTTCTGTTTTTTCTCTTTCAACTAATTCCACAATGAAGATCCCCATGCAATGGATTTTTAGTGCTTTGTTAATTTTTGTAAGGATCGATTATTGTTCCTTCTTAATCTCATTTTTAGGAAAGGTTGGGGTTCTCTTGGGTTTTGTACCTAGTCATGCTTCTCCTCTCAGTAAGCACATCTACAATCAAGGCCTCATCTCCCCAAATGTTCTTCAGGGCCCTGACCCATATCTATTAATCACACTGACTCTTCAAATACTTTCCCAAACACTAGACAGTGACTTCTCCTGGAAATCTCTCTGCCTTTGCTGGATGTTCCCAGGTGATGGCAGCCCCATCTACTCCATCTTCTAAGTAAGTGGCTGCTCTAGGAATCTTCTCTCTCATTCCTCCATATCCAGTAAGCACCAAGTTCCCCTCAGTCCTGCTTAGAAATCTTTCACATGTTGGACGGTTTCTCTCATTGGCTCCTACAAGGCCATTGCCCAGATCCAGACTTTTACTGTCTTTTATTTTAAGGATTAATTATTTGTGAACTGGTTTCCATGCTAACAATTTCTTACCACTGCATCCAGTCTGATCTTCTTAAACACAAACTTCCTAACTAAAAATTGTATTAGTTTTTTACTGCCTACAACCATGGTTGTCAAACTTTAGCGTGCATTAGAATCACTTAGAGGACTTATCAAATGAGAAATTGTAGGGTTCCACTCATCCCCCATAGTTTCTGCTTCAGTAGGTCAAAGTGGGTCCAGAAAAATCTGCATCTCTAACAAGTTTCCAGGAGACGCTGATGCTGCTAGACTGGGGACCACACCTTGAACACCACTGGTCTATATGTTAGCAGTTAAGTTTCTAATCACACACATTGTGAAATCAGAGCTCAGTTTATCCTTCCAGCCTTACTTTGTAAAAAAAAAAAAAAAAGTTGTCTAATGAGAATTACTTTTCTGCTATGTTGAAAGGACCAACTATGTATAGTTCCCGCCTGTTTTCAGAATCATTCCTCGTTGCATATGCTGTAACTTCTGCCCACATAGCCTCACATGCAAGCTTTATTTTTCTATATTGGCAAACAACTACTACAGAATTATAGACTCAAATATGTGTCTAGACCAGATCGGTAGTAAAAGTGCATAAAACAGGAGGACAATATAAAGAGAGTGCTATTTAAAGTACCGTATGATCCAGTCATCCTACTAGTGGGAATATACACAAAGGAAATGAACCAGAGGTCTTCACTCCCATGTTTACTGCAGCAGTATTAACAATGGACAAAAAAATATGAAATCCACCTAAGTGTCCAGATGAATGAGATACCATTTAGTCATATAGACTGTAGGCATATTCCATGTACATATACAATGGAATGTTCTTTGACCATGAAAAAGAATAAATCCTATCATTTGCAACAACACACATGAGCCTGGAGAACATTAAGTGAAATAAGCCAAGCACAAAAAGACAAATACCACATGATCTCACTTGCCTGTAAAATCTAAAACAGCTGAATTCACAGTAGCAGAGAGCAGAATGGTGGTGGCCAGGGGCCAGTATGGGTGGGAGGCAGGGATTGAGAAGACGCTGGTCAAAGGACAACAAATTTCAGTTAGGTAGGAGGAGTTAGTTCGAGAGATTTAGGGTGCAACCTGGTAAATAAAGTTAATAACAACGTACTGCATACTTGAAAATTGCTAATAGATTTTGTGTTCTCATCACACACACAAAAATGTGTGAGGTAATGAATATGTTCATTAGCTTGATTTAGCCATTCCATAATGTTTTGTATACAAAACATTACTGTCAAGATGCATAGTTTTTGTCCATTTAAAAAGTGAATAAATAGCCTAAGTGCCTGTGGCTCAGCGGCTAAGGCGCCACCACATACACCAGAGCTGGCAGGTTCGAACCCAGTCCAGGCTTGCCAAAACAACAATGACAACCACAACAAAAAAATAGCCGGGCATTGTGGCCAGCGCCTGTAGTCCCAGCTACCTGGGAGGCTGAGGCAAGAGAATTGCTTAAGCCCAAGAGTTTGAGGTTACTGTGAGCAATGCCACATTCTACCGAGGGTGACATCATGAGACTCTGTCTCCAAAAAAAGTCAATAAATAATAAAAAGAAATAAGGAAACAGTATCTACCTCACTCCTATCAATTATCCCCCTGCCCCAGGCTATTACTAAGCTTTCTGAATTTTTCAAAAGAAGCCATAATTCCCGATCTCTAAGTTAAGTCCCCAGATTCTTAGATATTGGCAACACATTGAAGAAATCTAAAACCATATGCTGGCTAAATTAACATATCTGCAGGCTGAATTTAGCCCAAGGCCCGTAAGTTTGCAGCCCTAGCTCCACTTTTTATTCAATGTTATGATGCTGGCGGGGTGAGGCTGTGGGGGAGGGTGCCCCACCCAAACCACCTCCCAGCCCTAGAAAGGGAAAGAAACGCACCCCCCCCAGTGGTCACCTGATTGGTCAGACTTCAACACCTTATTTGCATGAAAGGAGGTGTGGTGGGCTGAGAGGGGCATGATGGGATGACACTGATTGGTTGATTTTCAATGTCTAATTTGTATTGAAGTTTAATAGTCAATTTCCTAGCACTCTTTCTCAAGCACCAATAGCTGCTTGGAGCCCTATAAAAGCAACAGTTTCTCAGCTAGCAGGTTTGCTGACCTCATTTTGACTTTCACCCTGGTCAAGACCTGAGTAAAGTCCTTGCTTGAACCTTTCTCTGTGTCTGGGGCTTTGTCTCCTCACTGTTCCACCTTTCAAATACTGACCCTAATATCTATTCCTCAATGCAGATTTCCTGGGATCTCCCCAGGACTCCCACTGGCACACACACATGCACAGGGTTAGTCCTGCTGTCCTTTCTGCTCCTATGCTGCCTTGTTAAAATGTATATGAAAGCATGTATTTCAATTAAACTATTCAGATATGTGTCACTCCCAACACAAAAATTCAGGAGTGGAAATTGGGTCTTAGCGTCTTCTATTCTTCCTAACGTAGTGTGTCCATCAAATATCTGTTGACAGATGGAAGAAAGGAGGATTGATTGAATGACTGAAGAAATGGAGGGAAACGCTCCTTCTAGGGTATGGCACACAATAGATGGTTCCATATATCAGAATTTCCCTTTGTTGGGACTTCCTCGGTGACATGTTAGATTTCCCACAAAAAAAAAGTCAGATTTCAGCCATGCTTTCCACAGATGTACAGAAAAATGCTAGCCCAAGCTAATATAAACACTGGCAGCATTTGGATCAAGCAGCATTATCTTGACCTGCCTTTCAAGAGGAAAATGATCGGAGTGATTCATGACAGTGACTAAAGGCATAAGTATTCGCTTATCATAACTCCAGGTAATCTTTCACACGCATGCAATTAATCACAGCCTTTATAAATGGGAAGATTTATGCATCAACTCACGAACCAGCTGTCTCCTAATGATTTAATCCAAAAAATTCCCCACAAAACAAAAAGCAAAATAGCAACACTAAGAATCAGTTCTGTACCGTGCCTGCCAGAGATGAAGCCAAACCAGAGAATTCACCTTCATTCTCCCCACATCCTTCGTTTACTCCTGAAGCTGCCCAGCCTCACAGTCCTACATGCCATTTGAAAGCAGGCATGAAAAGCCCAGACTACTCAAACTAATTTGACCCAGAGGGATTCATGAGCCCTGAAGGGTCTTTTCTAAAGAGAAAAAGTTATTGTCACAGGTGCCCTTCGATTCACACTGTCTTAATAAAACTCATTTGTTTTATTATATAACACCCCCCCCCCCAATTAGAGTGAAAGGCAAAGTCAGATTCCCTTTCGTCTTTTACTAAGTATGAAAGCATGGGGGAAACAAAAAACACTTTCAGATAATTGCAATTTTCTTCAATTATATAATATAACTTCATAACCTGTAAGGCTTTTCATTAACCAACGCTCATCAATTCTAATCGGACTGCCCTCATACTGGTGAGGCTCATGCTGATGTAATCAAAGCTGGGGATTCTGCCAACAGCATTCCTCCGTTTCAGAGCCCTTATCAATGGTAGATAAGCTGTGGAGCAGCATGCGATGGCCCTGCATGCAGTCTTGTGCCTTCACTTTTCAGTAGAGGAGCTAATCTCCATGCTTTTAATTTACTCTTCATACTTTCTTTCCCTAGAGCTGATGATATTAATCAGTATAAGAGAAAAAAAAAAGAAATTAGGTAAAATTATGTTTTAAAATGTTTAAACAAAGCCATCTGTCTTTGGTTTGCCTTTCCCCCTTCACATTGAATATCCTTCATGCTCTTATGGTACATTGATTTTTATATCATGGATGAATATTTCTTTAGGAAAATACATCTGATTTCCAGGATCCTCTAATATAAAGTACCTAAATCAATAAGGTAGTTGCAGATGATGCTGTTATAATTACCTTACCTCTTTCAGAAGACTTTCTCATCATGAGCTAGCTGGGAGATTAGAATTCATGCCCTGGTCCCCTAGGCTGCCACAGCAGAACCCAGCCATCCCAGTTCTGTGGTTCTGCGCAGCTTTTTTATTTTTGTTTTGGTATTGACTTGGTTTATTTATTTTTTTATTGTTAAATCATAGCTGTGTACATTTGTGCAATCAAGGGGTACAATGTGCTGGTTTCATATACAATCTGAAATATTCTCATCAAACTGTTCAACATAGCCTGTGCAGACTTTATCTTCATGCACTTTTTCTTGTGTTGGTCAGCCTCAACACTTTCACTCAGAGCAGTATTTAAATCATGATGCTGCCTTCTGGAGAAACTTAAGTTTGGGTTGAACTATCCTAGTCAGTAATTAAACACGTTTGCCAGTGTTGCTGAACTATAGGACTCTAATTTTACATTCTTAGGAGGCAAAAAGAAATGAGGAGCATTGACCTTGACTCAGCTGTTCTAGGCCAGTATCCTGCCTTCATCAGCACTGGCTGCTCCTCCTATAGGTTCAAGGTCAACGAACTCTGACCACTGCCCTCAGAACGTCATTGGAGAGCTGTACACTCTTCCTTTTGATAACATCTTCTTAGCTGACTTATTTCCAGCAGGAACATTCTGTTATATTTGCTCCAGGAATAACCTACTTGTGGTGCCCTGCCTGTGACTCACGTGTCTTCCACTCAGCTACAATGGTCCCCTATCCATGGAGGTACATTTTGAGCCCCCTCTGGATGCCTAAAACCAGATAGTATGAACCCCTATACATAGTGTATTTTTTCCTGTATGTATATATGTATAAGTTTAAATTTTAAATTAGGCACAGTAAGAGATTAACAACTAATAATAAAATAGAATAAAATAGCAATATACTATAATAAAGGTCATACAAATGTGGCCTCTCAAAATATCTTATTATGTAGTGCACTATACGCCCGCCCCTTCTTCTTCCTGTGACATGAGATGATAACCAATAGACTAATGGTAGTGTCTATTCTGTCTGCAGCATGGATCCATTGGACCAAGGGATGATTCACGTCCCAGGGGGACACAGCAGGAGACTGTGAGATTTTATCATGCTACTCAGAATGGCGTGCAAGTTAAAATGTATGAATTATTTCTGGAATGTT